>NC_135419.1:18930102-19230935 GCF_051991245.1 Festucalex cinctus
TGTCTGTCTCCCTGCCTTGTTTCTCCGCCTTTTGGCCCATCCACCATATTGCACATATTTTGACAAAAAACAACTCGGATATATCCGACTTCCGACCATCCTCGAACGCAGCAATAGAGCAGCAGAATCGACACATCAACTTAGCTACTTTTTTTTTCTCTGGCAAATTTGCCACTTTTTTGACTCACAAATGTGCAAGGGTTTTTTTTTCTCTGAATATTTATAGGTGGCGCTAATACGCCCTCGTACGATTGGCAAATTGCAATTCAGATTTTTTTTTTTTATTATGTGCTTTGTATTAAGTGTGAAATGATCCCAAACTTTAGATATTCTCTTCACGCCTGCATTTTCGTCCTTGCTCATCCGATCTTTTGTAGGTGTGATGTGAAACTTGACAGGATTGAGCTCCAGTCGGAGATGCATTTGTAACATGCCGCGTGGCTTCCACCCAAGTATGTTCACACGTGTAAATACGCCGCGCAATGCACGGTGGTGCATCTGAGTTATTGGTGTGTCGTCTTCTCCAATTAGGCAGCCTGGCCCCAGGCTCATTATTCACAGTCCTGTGGGAGCACACATGGGCTGCACTCTCCAAAAATGATCAACTTCATCTACCGAGGATTGGGAATGCTGCACAACTTGCATAAGGACAAACACATCTCCCTCTGTTGCCGTGGCAAGGCATTCATATGCTCAAGATCAATGACGTAAACTTTATATGATAAAGTTGTCGACATGATATGCACGTCAAGAACTTTTTTTTTTG
The DNA here is from genome assembly GCF_051991245.1 of Festucalex cinctus. Taxonomy (NCBI): domain Eukaryota; kingdom Metazoa; phylum Chordata; class Actinopteri; order Syngnathiformes; family Syngnathidae; genus Festucalex; species Festucalex cinctus. The sequence continues at coordinate 18,930,869 of NC_135419.1, forward strand.
GGATGAAGAATAATTAGCAAGAAAGACAGAGAAAGTCAGCAATAAAATATGTTTTAAAGTTCTCTTCACCAAAGTCTCTTCAAGAAAAAGTGCCTAAAACAATGTAGAGAGCAAGAGAAGCGAGTAAAGTCAAAGAAGTCAACGTGTTAGCGCAACGTGTCTCGGGCGGTGAAGCTCAATATTTCATCATAAAAAAAAAAGAAAAAAAAAGAAAGTTCTTTGACTTTGCCGTTTCTGTCTCCCAGCGTATCCAGCGTGAATATAAAATACCTGAAATAAGAGAAGCCCTACTTGATTTCATCTGCAACATCTTCAAAAGCAGTACAATTAAGCAATCATCTTTTTTTCTAGCAGGATGTTAGGACTGTTCATGTCTTTTAAAAAAAAATAAATACAAATGGATGAGTCACTTGGAGTGGGTATCCCCTTTTGTTTGACAACCTGTTACAAAATGTAAACTCAGTTACACACAAGTGCATTTTGAAAATTAGAAAATAAAAAAAATAAATGAAAACAGTGAAATTAAAAAATAAAATAAAAATTAAGAACAAATAAAAAATTAAACGTAGAAGAAAACGTAACATAAAAATGCTAACATTGAACATTTAAAAATTACAAAAAATAATTTTAAAAAACAGTTACACATAAATCAGTGTCTTAATAAAATTAAATCAAGAAAATAAAAACAAAACAAAAACACTGCCAAACTCAACTCAATCAAATATAATTAATAAATTGAACTACTAATATTTAAATTTAAGAGTTAAAAAAAAAAGTCATAAAAAATATCCTGTATACTGTCTGAAATAATAACTCCGCCTGTTCTTCAAGATAAACAAAGATCCATTATTTGCAGTAAATAAATAATCATTGTTGGACTCATTCAATTAAATAAATTCCCGTGACACATAGCACAGTGGTTGGGAATCACTGATATAGATCTCAAACTGGATCTAATTCAATAGGATCCCTGCTGTGACACAGCAATAATTATTGAACTGTCGAACATATCGATGGGGCTAATTAACCACCTCCCACAACGACTTTCTCTGTAGGAAGAGACCTCAAACAGCAGCAACCGTCTGCCGGGACCGCTTCAGATTGATCAGGAGTGCCTTAACTTTTTAAGTCTCTTATAATGTGTTTCCTTCTTTTACTGTAATACTCTATTTTGTTATGAATTTGTTTTTTCATTCATTCATGCATTCATTCACCTACTTCTTGTTATTAATTTATTGATTTATTGCTTTTACTCACTTGTATACTTAAAATGTTTTGTTTTGTTCTAATTTTACTCATCTTACTCTTTACTGCATGACTGATTTCTGTTTCATGTACAGCACTTTGTGTACAGCAGTGCCTGTTTTAAAGTGCTTTATAAATAAAGTTGAGTTGTGTGGGATGTTGTCAATCTTAACATGTCCACCCACTCGATTCATAAATCGGAAATACAGTAAATTTGTTCATCACTGAATCATGTTGAAGGTCAATCATGTGCTCAAAAAATATCATTAGCCAAAAAATCTCCACCTTGTCCAACTCATACTGTATTTTGCTGTTTACATCCTGTCCTTTTGCAGTTAATAAAAAAAAAAAAAAAAACAACAACGTCTGAGCATAGCCAATAGCAGCATAACATCTACTTCTTCCACTAAATAATATGAAATTCAAAATAAAATCTCATATTTTAGGGGGTGAAATAGGGAAGTCTCCAAGGCACGTTGTCAAATGTTATTTTTAGTACATACAGTAAGACGTCTTTTCATTTCCTCTAGAAAATGTGAACTTTTTTTTTTTCTCGGCTTCTTGCGATGTTTCTGATGGATCTTAACACAAGAAAGAGTCACATGGCTCCTGGCGGGAGGCCTTCCACGCTCCCAAAAGCCTTGTGGGATGTGAGCCGCCGCCTCCGAAAAAACTTTCATTTTCATTCAGAAGCTTCCTGCTGCGGCGCTAGCTGTATAATTACCACATGAGGAACTGGGGTGACTGGCGCAGTACACATTTATAAAGTCAATTGCTGCCATTTCAACGCGCAGTCCTGCTGGAGCTTCAACAAGATTTTTAACAGGAAACTTAGAATTGTGGGAATCAAGTTTGAGAGAGGAACTTAAGAAGAAATATGTTTGAGAATCCTTGGCTTCATCCGATCAGGCCTGGAACGGTTTTTGAAAACCATTAAAGCCGATCGGTTCATTAGTTTAGGTTCGGCCCGTCTGCGTTCCGTTCGGTCCTTTCACGCAACTCTCTTTTTGTACCCCCTCATGAGCGCTAATCCAATATGGCGGCGTCCATGGTTACGGAGCACATCATGGCAATGCGTCATAGCCTTACAGCAACGCTGCAGCGTCAGATTGCAGCGGGGCGGGTACAGCCTCGGAGTGTACAGCACACAATTCTCGAATCGATTCAATAGGCACCCGAATCGATTTTTTTAACATCCATTTTTGATGAAAAAATATTCAACAAAACATCTAACTTTCACACCTTAAGTATGGAAGAATGTTATATTAATGGAGCATTAAGCCTTAATATTTTATTTCAATGCTGTTCTAACATGAAAATGGTTACAACCTGTCTGTTAAATACAGTGGCTCACAGTTATAACACTGAAGTTTCAGATCAATAAATAATACATTTTCATACATATCTTACAGTGTACATGTACAAGTTTACTGAATGGTATTTTCTAAATTGAGTAAAAGAAATCGTAACAATCGACTTGTAAATTCATATCGGGATTAATCGGTATCGAATCGAATCGAATCTTGACCTATGAATCGTGATACGGATCGAATCGTCAGGCACGAGGCAATTCACACCCCTAATATACACTCCTGATCAAAATCTTAAGACCAGTTAAAAAATTGCAAGAATTTGCATTTTGCACTGTTGTATCTTAAGAAGGTTCTAAGTAGAGATTCAGAATGCAAAAAGAACAAATGGGAACAAGAGACCAAATGTTTTGAGCAGGCAATTTATTGAAAAGAACAATTTCACTGAAATAGGCTGTTCATCAGCTGATCAAAAGTTTAAGACCACATCCTTTAAAAGCCCAAATCTGTGCAAAAATTTGGATTCCATGTCATTTTCTGTCAAGTAATCACACTGTCAAGACCTTTTGATGGGAAAAGCAAAAAAACTCACTGCCTTCGAAAGTGGCAGGATTGTTGAGCTGCATAGACAAGCCCTCTCACAACGTGCCATCGCTGCTGAGGTTGGACGCAGTAAGACAGTCGTTTTGCATTTCTTAAAAGATCCTGAGGTTTATGGATAAAAAAAATCAAGTGGTAGACCCAAAAAAATCTTACCGGCACTGAGCCGGAGGATCCGAATGGCTGTTCATCAAGACACGGGGCGATGCTCATCCCAAATTAAAGCCATTACTGGTGCTGACTGCAGCCCAATAACCATCAGACGGCATCTGCAAAGGAACGGCTTCAAAAACAAAAAACGTCTTCAAAGGCCACGTCTCCTGCAACGCCACAAAATTGCCCGTTTGGCCTTTGCAAGGGAGCACCAAACATGGGACGTTCAAAGTTGGAAGAAAGTTTTATTCTCTGATGAGAAAATAATTAACCTTGATGGTCTTGATGCATTCCAACGCTACTGGCATGACAAGGAGATGCCACCTGAAATTTTTTCAACAAGGCACAGCAGAGGGGGCGCCATCATGATCTGGGATGCTTTTTCCTTCAATGGAACAATGGAGCTCCAGGTTGTGCAGGGGCATCAAACAGCAGCTGGCTACGTGGAGATGTTGCAGCGGGCATCCCTCATGACTGAGGGCCCTCGTCTGTGTGGTGATGACTGGGTTTTTCAGCAGGACAATGCTGCAATTCGCAATGCCCGTCTGACAAAGGATTTTTTTCAGGAGAATAACATCACTCTTTTGGATCATCCTGCATGTTCCCCTGATCTAAATCCAATTGAGAACATTTGGGGATGGATGGCAAGGGAAGTTTACAAAAATGGACATCAGTTCCAGACAGTGGATGCCCTTCGTGAAGCCATCTTCACCACTTGGAGCAACATTCCTACAAGCCTTTTGGAAACACTCGCATCAAGCACGCCAACACAAATTTTTGAAGTGATCAACAATAATGGTGGAGTTACTCATTACTGAGTCTGTTTTCGAGACTTTAATTTCTGTTTTAGGGCTTTTTTTGAGCTATGGTCTTAAACTTTTGATCAGCTGATGAACAGCCTATTTCAGTTAAATTGTTCTTTTCAATTAATTGCCTGTTCAAAACATTTGGTCTCTTGTTCCCATTTCTTCTTTTTGCATTCTGAAACTCTACTTAGAACCTTCTTAAGATACAACAGTGCAAAATGCAAATTCTTGCAATTTTTTAACTGGTCTTAAGATTTTGATCAGGAGTGTATATATATATATATATATATATATATATTTTGTTTTGTTTTATTATTATTATTATTATTATTATTACATTATTATTTCTACTCTATATATTTATGCATATATATATATATATATATATATATATATATTAATTCATAAATTAATAATTAAAAATTGTGAGAATGGAGTTTGAGCAAGGAATTGTGCCAACATAAGAAATATGTTTGACAATCCTTGGCTTAATCCGATCTAACCAAAGTCCCAGTGAATTAGCATGAGTAAAAAAAAAAAAAAAAAGGATCAATCAATCAATGTGCACTTTGTATTGTTATACATTCAGGACTAAATCCCACTGAGGGCACTTGGCAGTTCAGTCATACATTTCAGAATGAATCACTGTCTGTGTGTTATCAGGCTGAGAGCCAAAAGAAGTCTAAAAATAACAATAAAAATGGACCGCCAGGCATGATCAGCATTTCCTCATATAGAAAAAATAGGGGACACAATCCAACCGGCAGCAGGTACCAAGCACCAACTCGGACACAAAATGGAGACGAGCAGAAACGAGAGCGCCGATACATACAGAAAAGGAAAGTGGGGGGATGGATATGAAATGAGCGACACTTACGCCAGCGTCAAGCTGCGTTAAGATGTGGGGAAAAGGTCAGCGTGATAGCAGAAAATTGGAAAGGTCAACAAAATATGGACTATGTTTAACCACCGGGCGTTCCACTGTAGGTCACTTCAGTACACTGTACTCTTTTTGAAGTTGCCGTTGCTGCTACAAAAAATCATCTATGCCAGAGACATATATTGATAGAGAGAACAATTAAATGCTGAGAAATGAACTTTCGTTAAAAGTTTGATATGGGCAGAAAAAGTTGGTCCTAGTACAATCCAATATATATATTTGGCACTAATCATTGATTTCTAATCTAAAGCCTGAATCATAAATTATATGAGAAAAAAAATTGTTTGTTTTTTTTTAAATAAACTTCCACATAATCATTTTTTGATTTGTGTCATATTTGATACATCCGGTCACAATGCTTTAAATTTGTACAACTATGAAAAATAGAATAAAAAGAAATATATCAAACATTAGTGTTTCCAAAAATTAAGGGATTAATAAGTATAGGAGTCTCTCCTTTCTCAATTGGGGCGATCTTGCAAGGCCGCTGAAAAAGCCGCCAGCTGCGTGACACTGCCCTCTAATGGATTATCCGTGCAATGCACGTCTCAGATCATATACGTCAGGGTTTTAATGAGAAAAAAAAATATTATACTCATGACATAGAGGGCTCAAAATGTCTTGTATTTAATATATGTTTGTCATGATCAAGATTATTTTAGTTACCTAAAACTAACAAAAAAATAAACTTAAAAAAACTATTTTGTTAACTAAATAAAAACGAAAATGTTTTTTTTTTTTAAATGAAAACTAACTGAAAGTACATTTTATGTTTACAAAACTAACTAAAACTAACTACAATTATAGCAAAAATTTTCGTCTTTGGTAATTAATTTAATGAATGAGCCTTTGGGGATTATTTTAAGTAGATTTATTTCGATATTAACCGGAATAAGAACGAAAGTGTGTCACACAGAAGTGACATCATCTCTCAGCAGCCAATAGAAAAGCAGCTTCAGATGACATCATTCCCATGGTGTTTTTAAATATTGCGTGCAATACACGTTTTGGTTTTTTTTTTAAACTAAAATTAATACTGAAACTAACTAAAACGAAGCATTTATTAAATAACAAACTAATAAAAACTAAAAGAACCACCCTGAAAACTAATAAAAAAATAAAAAAAAATTAAAAAAACTCAAAATGAAATAAAAACTAAACTAAAATGAAAAATTCCAAAACTATAATAGCCCTGGTCATTATAGGGTTTAATGGATTACCGTTTTTTGTTTTATTTTAAAGTGTTTTGGAAAGTGCTTTGGTACATTTAAAGAATACAGTACTGCAAAGTGGACAGAATGAAGCAAAATCTTCATTTAAGTGAGCAGCAGGACGCATCTTGTCAAGGAGAAAGACTTGCGCGTCCAAAGTAACTCGGCATCCCGCCGTCTCCACGGCAACCAACGAGGTAGCCATCGGCCACAAAGACGCTTTGAGAGCTTATGCCAGACTATTTATGTTCAAAACGCAGCCCCCGAGCCATAAAGGAAATGATTTAAGCATTCATTAGGAGGGATTATAAGCAAGTTTTATGAAAGGCATTAAACCAAGTGGAGATTTTTCATCCAAACGAGAACGAATAAAAAAAAAAGAAAGAAAAAGAAGAAGGCCTAAGGCGGAGTTGCCTAATCTGAAATAGGACGTCTTCTCCTTTTTGCTGGTAAAACAAGAAGATGCAAAGAGAGCGCGGCTGTTGTGCTCGCTGTAGGGGGGGGAAATCCATAGCGGCATTTAATGCACTTGACGTTTGTTTATAAAAATGAATTCAAGTGGCTCATGGAATAAAATAAATATATATATGTATATTTTTAAATCACACTAATGCCAGGTTCATATCATATTTTGTTTATTTGCTGAACTTGTTTGCATTATTTTCTATCGTTTGGGTTGAATGTTTGTTTATTGCGATGTCATGAGGCCCGAGGCTCTCACGCTGCTTTTTAATGAGCGCGTAGAAATTATTAAATATATTTATTTACCAAGGAGGTCATGCATGCGTGTCTCTGTTTGCTTTTCAGCGATGAGCATTGCAGAAAAAGCTGGCAACCCGTTTCCATGGAACAGTTTGGGTCGTGATTACAAAAATGACATAATTATTCAATTAGTTTCCTAAGATCACGTGAGTACTTGAATAGGTGGGGGACTGTATAGTGCGGTGTACATAGTGTACATTCAGGACCTATTCATGTACGCTGTGTTCTATTCAGGAAGTGGATTGAACCCTATAAAGACTCAAGCATGAAATATACGAGAGAAAATTCAGATTCTTTGTAAATAGAGTATTTATTGGTCATTTTGAACCAACAATCATAAAAATGTTTTTGAAAATCAACTTCCACATATGACTTTTGATTTGTGTCATATTTGATACATCCGGTCACAATGCTTTAAATTCAGACATTTATAACTGCCAAAAATAGAATAATAAATAAACATGTTAAACATATTAGTATTTCAAAAAATCTGAAAGAACATCTCACACGATTAATAAATATAGGTGTCTCTCCTTTCTTAAAGGGATACTTGACTCACAGTTTTTGTTGACTAAAACTAGATGTATAAAATTTTGTTTTGTTGGATTAAAATAAAGACTAAAATGCCAGATTTATAGTCGACTAAAAATGGACTAAATAAAATCGGGATGAGGTTGACTAACTGTGATCAAAACTCACAAGCGTGACTGAAATTGGACTAAAACTAAGACTCAATTTAAAAATGGCAGACAAAATTAACACTAGTAACTTCATTATTTTTCATGCACAAATATACGTTTAAATAACATTTTTCCCACTTTCTGTCGACTGATGATGACATCACCTGTGCTGAGGAAGTAGGTAACGACTAATCATGGCTCAGTTTGCTGACCAAACCCAGAAAACAGGTGAGTCATGATTGGTCGTTACCTACTTCCTCAGTACAGGTGATGTCATCTTCAGTCGACAGCAAGTGGAAAAAACTGTTTTTAAAAATTATTAATTATACAAGAAAAAAATGTATCAAACTCATTCTGGACAAAATATGAACTTTTTACTGCTGAAAATTGTTCAATGAGTCAAGCATCCCTTTAATTGGGGCGATCTCGCAAGGTCGCTGGAAAAGCCATCAGCTGGGTGATACTGCCCTCTAATGGATTATCCGTGCAATGCATGTGTCAGATCATATACGTCAGGGTTTTAATGGGGGGGGGAAAAACATTATACTCGTGAAATAGAATGCTCAAAATGTCTTGTATTTAATATATGTTTGGCTTTATAAGGTTAAAGTCCACACAAGATGATGAAATCCATAAATTCCTTGCATCAAATTTAAAATGTATGAATATTTGCTCAAAACAAAGTTTAAAGTTAATCAATTTAAACATTAAATTTGTTGTGTATTCAGTTGAATAAAGTTTGAAAAGGATTTGCAAATAATTGTATTCAGTTTTTCATTTTTGTTTTCGTCCTAATTTCATTGGAATTGGGGTTTGTAATTTTTGTGTTTTTCTTTCATTAATAAGGACATTTCGAAATAACTTTTAAACATTAGTGTATATGTATTAGGGATGTAACAATATCCAAACATCACGATGCGATATCACGATATGAAGGTCACAATACGATAATTATCATGATATTGTGGGATGGTTGGCAATGCAAAGAAAAGGTCACGATATTGTGAAAAGATTTTGTACAATACAGCAATGAAAAATCTAAAAATATTATAAAAATTATATATAAAATATATATATACATATATATTGAGGCACTTACTTGCTAAAGCACACAAACACATTAAGTTCCTCCACATATTGACTCGGTTCACAAGCAAATTACATTCCTCTTCATCTGACCATTAGCGTGGATTTGAAATATAGAAGGGCCAAAACATGCCTTGTGAAAATTAAACGCCGCTAAAAAAAATGAGCCACCAGAGGGTGCTAGAACTGCACAAATGGAAATCAAACCAACTTTTTTAACAGTCGTGCTGCTTTTAATGTCGTCACGTGACGATGACAATATATTGTGGCAGTTTTGATATCGCGATATCACGATATTGCCGCTATCGTTACATCCCTAATATGTATTTTAATCCATAATTACATGACATAATGTATGAATGTATTTAATCTGAACCTATTAGTGAGTAGATGATTTACGTTACAGAGCTAAAATATTTTTTTTTATTACTTCTGTAGGTTTTTTTTCCACTGAATTAAAAATTGTAGTTCAAAAAGAGACAAAAAGAGATCAGCAGCTTACTGTAGTTATTTTTGTACTAAAAAGCTAACAGGAGACAAAAGGCTCGTAGCTAATTTCCCTAAATGAAAGCCAAACGTGTTGTTGATTCTTTGGCAATTCAATGCAAATGTTAGAAAACAAACGCGGACGCGACGCCGAGGCTGGCAGATAACAAGATTCAGCATCTTTTTTTGTTTTTTTTTCTGATTCGGCTTTGCTTGAAACGGGCCCTGTGATGAAGAGCCGCATTACTCTCACGCACACACGCACACCTTGCGTGCGCCTCGACGACGACGACGACTTGTGCCACTAATGGAGCGAGCCCGACTGAGCGCTAGCAAATGGAAGCAGACGGAATTAATTGCGCTGTGCCGTCGCCGTGCCCTTTTTTCTCTTTGATAAATCTGTAAGCTGCCACGAGCCGCGCAGATGGGGAAAAGTGCAAGTTTGAGAAATGATCTGGGGACGCGTGGCGCCTGCAGATACACGCACATACACGTAGCGTATACGTACCGCAGCGCACGTGAAAAAAAAAAAAGAAGTCTATTATTCAGCCCATTTCCATCGAAGGCGAGGCAGAGACGGCGGCGATTTACGGGCTAAAGGAGTCAAAAAAGTGGAGTGTTCCTGTGGTGCTCAATTAGACCTTAGCTAGGAGGAAGTCGGCCTCATGGAAGAGTAATGGAGACGTCGTTAGCTTCTTGTCTTCAAAGGGGGACAAAATTTGGACCGGGAGTTTGAGGCGGTGTGGACGGGACTTATTTTGTGGCAGACATTCCCGACAGGTTGGAGCTTTTTTTTTTGTTGGAGCTTTTTTGCGACGTAGACATGTCCTTTGTTTTTGTGTTTGTCATTTCATACATTTTCATTTCATACATTTACTTTCCGTGTCATTTTCAGGTGTTTTTATTTAAGTGCCTGTGGGCCGGATCAGGCCCGCAAAGGGGTTTAATCAGGATGATTTTGTAAAGTTAAAAAAATAAATAAATAAAACCTATAAATTTGTAATTTTACAAGCAGTCCTCAGATGAGCAATGCAAACTGTACTGGGGAATCGTCCTGGATGTAATTATTTTACACACAACTTAAAAGTTACGGTTTAATTATTATTATTATTTATTTTTCTAAATCATAGATCAACATAAACATGTTAAATACGACACATTCACTTACTGGTAACACAAATAGCTATGACAAGGATTAGCGTCCTAAGAACGTCATTAACTCATTTGCTCCCAAAAACGTATAAATATGTTCTATTTTAAATATTACCATGCTCCCAAAGACGTATTTATATGTTTTTATGTTTCTTAGTTTTTTTTATGCTAGAGCATATAGGAGGCTTTGATGCAGCCTCTGAACTGAAGAGAATGCTTCAAGCAATGGTAGTTATTACATAACCGGCCAGCAGGTGGCAGCAGAGTATAAGAGATCAACCTGGGCCATGTTGCAAAAGGCTCTTTTTCCCCACTGTTTTAAACAGATTTGTGAATAATGATGAAACTTTGATAGATTCTAATGCCGATTGCTGCAAAATGGAAACAGATAGAAAGATACCTTTTTTTCCTGATGAAAGAAGAGACTCTCATCTTTTGTTTTGGTAGGTTCCATGTTTTGATAGCAATAGGACACAATATTCTGTGGGCCTTGCAAAATCAGTCAAAATCCTTAAAAAATGTGCTGGGAGTGAGTGAATGAGTTAACAGAACGCAATGCATTCTGGGAACAATATATATGCAAAACAGGTAGATTTAACACGTCTGGAACTTATACAGGCAAAATGTTGTCGCGTTCCATTTGCGTCCGTGTTATTTTTCGGAACAATATGATGACAGTTGAGCTCCGTAATTTAGGGCTGGCCCACAAATAGTAAAAATCTGCCTATAAATGACGCCACTCGTTTTTAAGTTATATACCGTTTTTTTCCCGATGCGGCCCACTTGGTAATATATTTTCCTCCATGCGGCCCCTGAGCTAACATGAGTTTGACACCTCTGGAGTAGACCCTTCCAGTTGACGTCACTGCTTAGCTCCCGCTCCGCCTCCCAGAGGGCAAACCTCCAATATCAAATGAACGTAGAGAGCTTGATTTTCGGCGAGCGTTTTTGTTAAAAGGTGGGAAATATGTCAAGTGTCACAAAAAAAACATTCCGAGTAGGACACTACATTACTGCGAATCATTGAAACCAGTCGTTTGGAGCCGTTAGCTAAAAAAAAATGGAGTTTGTTGGAGTGCAAAGTGGACGTGGAAACTTCAGGTATGTTGTTTTCGCTTGAAACAGTACGTCGATCACTACTTTCATGCTGTCAATTGTAATTCATTAAATCGTTTGTGTCCGGATATACTCGTCTTGCTGTATATCGAAGTCTTCAAGCTATCTTAGCTTGCTAGCTGCTAACAAACAGACAACACATTCCTCAGCAGAGATCAAGCCCGAGTTAAAGTGTTAATTGTGATAATCATGTTAACTCATTTTTTTTGTTCAAAATTACTTGAATACTTATGCAAAAAAAGTAGGAATGATAGTTTCACTAAAGATAGCATGGCACATTCATCACGTCTGCCTGGAATTTACAATCAGAGGTTAATGTTATGACCAACTGTATATGAAAAGGAGAAAATCTACCTGATATAAAATGATCTGAGCATATCCTCGTACTTTTTGTGGGTGAGATGCAGTTGCGTCGTAGTTCGGCGCTTACACCTCTCACTGTCTTCCGCCTGGTTTAGAATCACTGCCCGCAGACGAAATAACGATCTCATCCCTCTTTTGAAATATTAGAGCATCCATCGGCCGCGTACAAGTTCACCATAGTGTTGATCGCTGATTTATCAACTGTTTGACCTATTTTATAGCTCACACTGATTGTTTTCTCATTCACTCGCATTGACGCGCTGCCCTCCACCGCTAGGGGCACACTTCAACGTGATGTCACACTAGAAGGGTGTATTGCTGTACAAGGAACCAAGATCAGTTGCTTGAGAATTAGGGATGTCCCAGTCACTTTTTTTTTTTTGCATCCGAATCCAAGTTACTTGATTTTGAGTATCCGTTGATACAAAGTCCTGATCAATACCTCTGCAATGATATGCACTCTTGTTTCAAAGCAAGCAAAAGAACTATAACATTTGAATCTTGACGTCAGAAATGTTAAAAAGCGATCTTTTTCAGCTGATACCGATGATCGGAAAATCACCTAATTGGCTCTGATTTATGATCATGTTAATCGGATTGCGGCAACCTTCGTTTACACAGTACGGTTAAGCAGGGTTATTATAGTTTTGGAATTTTTCATTTTCGTTAGTTTTCATTTCCTTTTGAGATTTGCTTTTTAAAATTTAGCTTAGTTTTAATTTGTTTTCAGGGTGGTTCTGTTAGTTTTTATTAGTTTTAGTTATTTAATAAATGCTTAGTTTTAGTTTGTTTCAGTATTAGTTTTTTTTTTAAGTGTATTACTTGTGTGCAATATTTAAAAAAAAAAACAGCATGGGAGCGATGTCATCTGAAGGTGCTTTTTGATTAGCTGCTGCGGGATGATGTCATTTCTGTGTGACACATTTTATTCCACTTATTATGAAAATAAATCACATTAAAATTATCCCCAAAGGGTTATGCATTAAATTAATTACCAAAGACTAAAACTGAGGACATTTTTGCTATAATTATAGTTAGTTTTATTTAGTTTTGGAAACATAAAATGTAGTTTCAGTTAGTTTCCGTATTTTAAAAAGTATTTTCGTTTTTATTTTATTTCATTAACGAAAATGTCTTTTGAATTTAAGTTTTAGTTTTTTCGTTAGTTTTAGTTAACTAAAATGACCTTGTACTAAGTGACCTTTTTTTTTTTAATTCCATTTTTAATCTTACACTCAGCAAATGACTCATGTGTGTGTATGTGTATATATATATATATATATATATATATATACTTAAAATAAATAAATCAAACTAATATTACAATTATTAAAACCCTAACTAAAAAATTAAAAACAAAAAATAAATAAAACTTGCTCTAACAACTAATTACGACTGACTGAATTAAAAAACAAAACAATTTAAAAAAAAAAAACTAACTATCCCTGTGTTTCAATTCCTGGACTTCAGTTGCAGTTAACATTCGGTACGGTTCAGAATTCCAACATGCGACATATTAGGCCAAGTATAGGAAGTGTAAATGCCAAAGGACTACTCCGTAAACAAGCACAGTGCAGCTCAGCCTCTGGTGAGCAGACATGAAGGTTGGCGATATGCTTTTGGCAATACTCATTTTTAACTGCTGTTACGATTGCACTTGTTTGCGCTTAACCATTTATATGCTATTGGATACAATACGGCGAGAACCAAAGTGTTATTTTATGTTGTTACTCAGTTTCTTCCTCAAAAAAATAAAAAAATCATAATAATTGGAATGGTAACTTTAAGATGAACAATTATTTTCAAGATGACTCACAAACTGTAGAGTTAAAGCTGCGCGCGCGATTGCATCATGGGGGAAAAAAAAACGGATTTCAAAACACCAAAAAAAATCTATTGAATTAAACACGACACAGTTTTGAGGTTCATGAACTCAGCACGACTCTGACAAAAGCAATCCCAAGTTCAGACGTTTCCCTCAAGTGAGTGTTTTTTTTTTTTTTTTCTCCCACTCATCCAATTAAAAGTCAACATCAGCGCAACGTGTACATTTGCATTTAGACAGACGGACGGGAAAAGAAAAAAAAAAACGCCTTCAAAACGGGAGAAAACAAAAGACACAAAAGAGCAACAACGTTAAAAAGGTTGTCTGCTGCTCGGATGCGCAAAGACTATTTTGTTTACGGCTGTCAAAGACGACCTTTACACCACTAGTACACCATTATGTATTTACGATAATAGCAGAATAAAAATGGAACGTGGACTCTGGAAAAGGCCCACTTAACCGTTTGCATCTGTTGCGTTTCCTGGAAAAGTGAAGACGTTAGGTTGTCACGGTAACAAGAGGAAGACAAGAAACTGCTGGATCTGCGCGTACGTGTGTGCGTGTCTATTCTATTGCAAACAAACCACCAAAGGTGAGCAACTTATTGATCTGCGTGTCGTCAACGGGCAGTGAAGCGCCGAGGCAGAAGGAGAAACACGTGCAAAAGTGTTTGGAACAAGAACGTGTCGTAAAAGTGTACATTTTACTGTGGCCTTTTATTGTGGGCAGCCGAAGGCCAAAAAAAAAAAAAAAAGTTGCAATGTGCGAGGAAGCCACACCAGATGCTGACTTGTTTTCTGACCCTTCCGGACCGCCAATACAGTAAAAACCTGTGCAATAAATGTGTTGCACATGTTTTCTGACCCCTCCCCCAATATAGTAAAACTGATTGATGGAGAATATTTGAGACCAATTGGAATTTTACATCCTCAGTGTTGCTCTTTGTTTGTTTGAACTTTGATGGGGGGGGGTTTCTCCCTGTCATGGTTTGGGTTAGTTGTTTTTGTTTTTTTTCTTTTGTCAGGGTGCTAGTTTTGAGTGGGTTTTGTTTTAGTCATCATAGCCCTTAAAGTTTCTGTCTCATCATGCATTGTCCTGCCCACCTGTGTTTGCCTGACTTCCTCGTGTGTCAACCAATCAGAACCCTCTGCCACTTGTGTCTTGCCCAGCTGTGTCTCGTTGTGTCAATTAGTGTGTGTTTGTGTGTATTTAGTCTCTTGTCTCCCCTCTGTCTGTGTCAATTCATTGTTATTTCCTCCTGACATGCTGTCAGATTTTTGCCCCATAGTTCCTCCCAAGTTTGCCTTGTTTTCCTTCCCTGAGTATCTTTGTTGTTTCTGACCAGTACCTCGTTGACCTCCCTGTTTTTGTTCCATTAAATCCCTTTTTGGCTTCACCTCTGCCTCTTTGCCCTGCTTCCCTGCATTTGAGTCCACCACCGCACCTCAATCGTGACACTCCCCTCCGTTATTAAAATGAAAGTTAGTGCGACTATTGCTGCTGTGACAATTTCATTTCAATCACGGGATGAATAAAGTGTCAATCCATAAAAGGTCTTCTTTAATTTATTGCTCCGAAAGCGTGCAGCAGCGGCACAAATCGGGAATATTACCATGAAAATAAAAGTGGAAATAAATGCAATGAAAAATAAAAATCCAGACAGGAAGAAAAGAAAAAAAGTCAAATGAGAATACGTGACTTGAAAAGTGGAAATAAACAAGATGGAACAATAGGAAGCGGCCGCTTGTGAAGCCTGATTGGAGATTACTTTTTTTGTTTTGTTTTTTTGTTTTTTTAACTTGGTCAAAATGGGTTTTTTGTCACATCAAGTCTGGAAACAGAGTGAATTGTCTTGAAATACGCCCATCCATCCATTTTCTCTCACTTTTTGTTGTTGTCCTGATTAGGTGGGCAGCTGAGCTGCAGGTTCTCTCGGCAGGCCCCACCCCGGATGGATTGCCAGCCAGTCACAGAGCAAATGCACACAAACGTTCACATTATGAAACAAAATACCTCTTAATTCGCAAACTGGGATCCACACATGCTAGCTGTAGCTTGAGAGTTAGCAAAATCATTTGCTCCAAATTATTAAGTGGTTTCATTTGAAACTTTTATGCATAGTAAATGGGGAGCATCGTGCAAATAAACACAATAAAGTAGGGATGTTTGACACCACGTTTTCACTTTTTGAGTACTCACTGATACAGAGTACTGACACCTCTAGTACTAATTGTTTTAAGTACACTTCTGTAGAGGAGCTAAATACTAGTGATTAAAAAAATAAAAAAAATTAAAAAAAAAAAAGGTCGTGAGCTAGTGATGCCAAGCAACTATGCTGAAGTCAATTGAGGAGCTTCATTTCACCAAAAGTAGTGTACTTTGCCACCATTTTATGGCGCCTTGGTGCCAAAGAACTATGTTGAAGTGAGTTGTGGAGCATTGCATAGGCAAAAGTAGTGCTTTGGTGCCACCTTTTTCACGTCGCTGCCACTGAACTATGATGAGGTGAATTGAGGAGATTTAGCTAGACAAAAGTATTCCTATGCCACCATTTTATGGCGCCTTGGTGCCACAAAACTATGTTGAAGGGAGATGAGAGTTTCATTTAGGCAAAAATAGTGCTTTGGTACCACCTTTTCCACATGTTGCTGCCACTGAACTATGATGAGGTGAATTGAGGAGCTTTCGCTAAACATAAGTAGCCCTTTGCCACCATACTGTGGCATCTTGGCGCCGGGTTATTTTGTTTATAAGTTGAGGAGCTTCATTTTGACAAAAGTAGTGCTTTGGTGGCACCTTTTTCACATGTTGCTGCCACTGAACTATGATGAGGTGAATTGAGGAGCTTTAGCTAAACGTAAGTAGCCCTTTGCCACCATACTGTGGCATCTTGGCGCCGGGTTATTTTGTTTATGATAAGTTGAGGAGCTTCATTTTGACAAAAGTAGTGCTTTGGTGGCACCTTTTAGCATCTTGGTGCTAAGGAAGTGGGATGAAGTAAATCGAGGGGCTTTAGCTCGAGAAAAGTAGCCCTTTGGCGCCATATTGTGTCATCTTGGTGCCAGGTTATTTTGCTTATGATGAGTTGAGGATCCTCATTTTGACAAAAGTAGTGCTTTGGAGCCATCTATCGGCAATTCCTAGCCTTTTGGGGGAGCGTGCAAATAGCAAGGAACCACTGTGTTTATGTTTTACTCATTTATATTTAGATAATAGTTTGTTGGTTTATTTTAAATAATAAAATCGCAATAATTTCATCATGTTTATTCGATTAAACATTTGGTTAATTACTTGTGATTAAACTGAATATTCATTTTGAAAAAATACAAAATTAAATGAGTTTTATATATATATATATATATATATATATATATATATATATATATATATATATATAATTGACACTCCTTTTATTTTATTTTTTCATCTCATCCACAAACCGACCCTGTGTCTGATTTTTTTATTTTATTTTTTCAATCAAATATGGCCCTTGAGCACCACAGTTGTTCCTGACCTACGGAGTCAATAATCTCGCATTGCAAGCCCTCGTCTGCAGCCGCTTTCAAGCGGGCATCACATCTGCACCAACATGCTGTCGTTGTAAATGTTCCGTCTAAAACGCGCCCCCTTGCCGCTCGCTCATCCTCATCCCTCCCATCTGTCCCATTAAAAGTCCCGCATTCCCGCATCGTGAGGCCACGCCGGCCTTGAGCAGCACGCCCGGAGCAGAGACCCCCGCAGCCGCCGCGCAGTAAATAACCCGCATAAAAAGGCAGGCCACAGACACCCAGACAGTCACGTTAATAGGAACGTGTCGCTTAGCGCATCCTAAATAATAGCTGGCGGTCGCCGTGGCCAAGGAGACCGCATGCTCGGGAATTTATTGACTTGCGAAATGGATTTTCTATCAATGACTGCAGCCTCGTTTTGTTTTGGTACATTTCAGCGGGAGGGGGGGTCAGGTTAGGAGAAGAAGTAGCAAAGGTACTCGCACTGTTCTTAAGTTGAAACACAAATTTTACTGCACCGACTGTAAGTTGAATAAATAAAAAGGCCTACGTGTAATAATTAGGGATGTCAAAATTAGTGCGTTAAGTTTGAGTTAATTTAAAGTTCCTTTAAGGCCACTTAGTAGTAATAAATGTAACAATAATGCATATATTTGTGGAGACTGGGGTCAACTTGTATTTTTATCACTTTAAAAATGTGCAGAATTTCACAAGTTACTTCATGTTAAAGATTAGATCACTCTTAATGTGAAAAGAAAATTGAGAAAATTGAGCTGTCACCAACGTCTTACAAATACAATTATGCCATCAAGTGGCAGAAAAAAATGGCCTCAACACAAATCAATATCACACTTTTTTTTTTTTTTTTTGCAGCACGGGACATATTTTTAATTTTAGATTAATTATGATGAAATCACTGTATCAATGACTAAAAGATGCATGCATATTTCTATTAGTTTTTCAACTTTTATCTTAATTCATTCAAACCCCAAAACGTATATATACGTTTAATACTTTGTCCTTCCCTACCAAAAACATATTTATACATTTTTAATGTTTTGTTTTTTCTATGTTAGAGCACACAGAAGGCTTTGATACAGCTTCTGACCTGAAAAGGTCGCTTAAAGCAATGGTAGTTATGACAAAAAAGGCCATCAGGTGGCAGTAGAATATAAGCGATCAAAAAGCTCTTTTCCCCAGTGTTTTCAACAGGTTTGTGAATAATGACGAAACTTTGCTATATTCTAATGCTAGTTGCTGCAAAATGGAAACATACAAATATACTTTTTTTCTTTTTTTTTTTTTACTTTAACTAAAAAAAGAATAGACTAATCTTTCTTTTGGGAGCTTCCATGTTTTTATAGCAATAGAACATAATATTCTGTGGGCCTTACAAAATTAGTTAGTTGATTCAGTGAACATAGCTGGGAGTGAACGAGATAAGAGTATGAAAACTTAGGGAAAAAATATTTTATTATACATTTAGAACAGATATAAAATTTGCAATTAATCGTGGCGCAACTATTGAAGTCATGCGATTAATTACATTTAAAAATTTGAATTGTCTGACACTCCCAGTCATAATGATAAAATTTAAAAGTAAACATGTCAACTACAGTACAACATCCATTTGTAGAATTCTACACGCTCGTCTCTTAAAGCTTATTAGCGCCCCATATCAGAAATGCGTCACAAAATCAGATGACAGAGATTAACTTTATTAATGATATGTGACTGATTTAGTCATTTTCAGCTGTAAGAAGCTAATATGTTGTCTCTAAATTGTATCATTTCATTATCCTTCATGTATAATTGTACCTATTTTGCCACTTGCTGTTGACTGAAAATTACATCACATGTACTTGGGGCTCAGGTAATGACCAATCGTGGCTCGGTTTGCAAATGTCACATGACCAAACCCAGAATGCAGGTAAGCTGTGATTGATCATTACCTGAGCTCTGAGCACCTGCATGTCATTTTCAATCGACAGCAAGTGGCAATTATCAAATTGTATCTCTTTAACTATAGTTAGATATACATATACCGTATTTTCCGCACTATAAGGCGCACCTCATTATAAGGCGCACCTTCAATGTATGACATATGTTCAAACTTTTTCCATATATAAAGCACTACAGTAGAGGCTGGGGTTACGTTATGCATCCATTAGATGGTTCTGCGCTAAAGGGAATGTCAACAAAACAGTCAGATAGGCCAGTCAAACTTTATTAATAGATTACAAACCAGCTTTCTGACAACTCCATTCACTCCCAAAATGAATAAACAGCTGTTTTATTATTTTCTCTGAGGTAAAGTATTAGTATTAGCTAGCGATCCAAGATGGCGGGATCTTCTGCGCATGCGCCTCACCGATCATGCAGGGTCACCGACAGCGTCTTGACAGCGAGTTGTTGCGGCTCAATATTGATCCATATATAAGGCGCACTGGATTATAAGGCGCATGGTCAGCTTTTAAAAAAATTGAAGGCTTTTAGGTGCGCCTTATAGTGTGGAAAATACGGTACTTCAAAATTTTCTATTTCATTGTATCATTTTTATCATGTCTTTGTCAAGGTATTGCAGTCAGTAGTGGGGCAGCACCCCATAGCGCCCTCTATTGGTGAGCCTTTTTCACACAGACATCTTTTTTCAAATGTTAGATTAAACGTAGGTGGGTAGTAGATTATGCAGAATTATATATTACCACATGGATCACATTTCTTAGTTTGGCAGCGATATAACAAATTCATATACTATTTGCTCCAAACGTATTTGAACAATGGCAAGAGTTGCAATGTCACTTTGTCCGAAAACTTTTCATCCCCTGGAAAAAAAAGAAAAAGAAAAAGAAAAGAGGTACTCTGCATAAAATGGCTGGCTGCATTTCCCAAATGATGAATGTCATATTTTTATGAAAGCTTTTCAAAATTGAAGTTGAAGGCCTGCACTTCAATAACATTGAGGTTTTTTTTAATTTTTTTTCTCCCCCATTTCACATCTATTGTGATACAATATTTTCACTGAATTTAGACTGTCACCCAATAGAGCAGCGACCTCCGCCAAGGCTTAACGGTTTTAAAAAGAGGAGCAAAAAATTTCCCAGAGGGAGCCATCCCAAAGGGATCAATAAAGTCAAGTCTAAGTCTAAGTCTACAAATAAAACTATACTAATATTCTATTATATTATAGTCTAAGTCTAAAAAAAAATGAGGGAGCACTTTCATATGTGTTTTTTCTTTGAAATCAACTTCTTGCTTCAAAGAGGATGAAGGACATACGTGGAATAATCAAATGATCAATTCACAAACAAACAAATATGAAGATCTCCACAACAATCATATTTTTTTTGTTTATGGTTGACTACAACATTTTGGGCCCCACCTCCAACTTCTTGAACGCTTCCTTCCCACCTGGCGCTCGCTTCTCGTCACCGTTCGCTTTTCAAAGCTGTGTTTAAGTCTCCGCAAATTAAAGCCAACAATCAGGCCACTCTCCACAACGTCGGTGCAGCCTCAGCTGGGATTTTGCACTATACAAATACAACCGCAAGACGCTGAATAATGAATAAGCTCTGCGCTTTTTTTTAGTTTTTTTTTTTTTTTACTGCTACTACTGCTTCTCGTTTGCTTCATTATGCGCCATCTAGCCGCCATCAAACATCTCGTAACGCGCCGTGACAGTCCAGCCGAGCGCGAGGGGCCTCTCGCCGTGTGGCGGCGGACCACGAGGGAGAAGCGATAATCACCCCAAATTACCGTCGCGCTGACTTGATGCGGGCCAACGCCGGGATGTTTGCAGATGGAAGAGATGAGCGGCCACGCGGACGGAGGAAGCAGCAACTGATGACGCCAACTAAGATGTGTTCTTTAACCTTTTAGCAAACGACACAAGACAAGTTTCCTTAACTTAAGGCAGTTGAAATGAAAACCAATAGTTTGTGCCCCCCCCCCATTGACTCAACTCGAAGTGTTTCAGACAAAAGCTGTTGGCCACTTTGAAATGAAAAACTCATTTGCTCCCAAAAACATATAAATATGTTCTATTTTAAATATTTTAGGTGTCCCAAAGACGTATTTATACGTTTTTTTATTTATTTTATTTTTTTAATGCTAGACTAGAGCATACAGAAGTCTTTGATGCAGCCTCTCAACAGCAAAGAATGAATATGAATATATGGTAGTTAATACACAAACGGCCAGCAGGTGGCAGCAGAGTATAAGAGATCAACCAGAGCCATGTTGGGGGAAAAAGCCAAATTATTCACAATTCTAAATAGATTTGTTAATAATGATGAAACTTAGTTATATTCTAATGCTAATTGCTGCAAAACGGAAACAGATAGAAATATACTTTTTTTTCATGATGAAAGAAGAGACGCTAATCTTTCTTTTGGTATGTTCTATGTTTTTCTATAGCAATAGAACACAATATTCTGTGGGCCTTCCAAAATCAGTCAAAATCCAGTAAAACAGCCGGGAGAGAAGGGGGTTGCTTCAGTGAAAATGGCTGCCAGTGAATGAGTTAAACACGCAAAAATCAATCAATTAATTTACAATACAAAGCAATTGTATTATAATACGTACTGTTACTTTTAAAATTTGCTTTGTAAAGGTGATTAGGCACACAGTTCATACTTTTTTGGACAATATTGGGGTGGCCTGGCCCTGTATCACATCAGAATAGAGCCGCCCCTGCACCAACATTATTCTACTTCTATAGAAAACAAAACAAGAGCAATGAAGAGAAATAGTTGGAAATAGTTAAATGGTACCTTTTCATATCTAGAGAAGCTATACAGAATATAAAATGAATTGACTTCACCAACTTCACCAATGTAGTTTTTCCTATATGCGTAATGGCAGCTCCATTCTTCCCAATGCGGAAAGATGATATGTGATACAAGTGCTGTGTTTCCTATTCATTCGATGCTCCCCCCCCGCAATGTTAAGAAATATTGCAGAGAATATGAAATATTACCATGTTGAGCATTTCTACCCTCTCTTCCATCTCATCTGCACACCTTTAGTCCCACAATAAGATGTGTGATAAACGTCAAAACATCATATACCAAACTGTGATAATTACATGCTTACTTAACGTGCTCTATGATTGGTCGAGGGGGATACTTATTAAATGGTTATGGCAAAAAGTATGCAAAACGTACACAACCTTTATTATTCTACAGACCAGTCGTGTTTGGTCACTTTTGTCTCCATTCAAAGTCACTTTCTTTCTTGCTTTGACAGTAATTTGCACTATTGCATTTCTAATTCAAATCACCCGGCGCGTAGAGCGGGGAAAAAATAAAAAATAAAAAATCTTCTGCATATAAAACAGATATATTTATCACTGTGAGCGATAAAAAACAAAAAGTGCATATTGGTTGGTAAGAAGGTGCTTCCAAAAACGGAAGCAAATGAGCTCTATTATCTCCGACGAGGCTCCGCCGGGAATGCTGTACATTACTCGTAATTAGAAGAATATCCACTTTAAACAAATGCCACTTGGCCAAATTAAACCTCAGGCTCCGTTAATGCAAATAATTTCCTCCCAAAGGAGGCCCGATATACAGAAGGTGACATCAGTCAGGTCAAAGCTTGGATGAGGGGAGGAGCGGTGGGGGGGTGCTCGCATTTAATTAAATAGTTTGTTGTTCTTCTCAAAGTCAAAATGATTAGTGGGAATGAAACTTGACTTAGTTGAAGAAATTATTCAAGGATGCATTTGATAAATTATGTTCCTACAATAAAAAAAATTAAAAAAAAAACATTTTGGCAGTTTAGCATTTGCAAACTGGCTTATTTGCTGTTTTTGGGAATAATTGTAAATAATAAGTTGTACATTTGCTTGCAAAGACGAATTGCTTCTGATTCCAATGAAGAATGCTTTGCTCCGTTCCCACTCACATTCACATAGCCTGGCTAGTTGAAGATGACTCAAAAAGCTGAAGAACCACAACATCTAACACAGCAGAATGGTTCGAGCCAGTCTGCTGAGGTCGCCTGTTTTCTGTTAAGAAATGATTGCAAACTTGACCACGCATACTCAACAATCTTCCACTCACACACACAGAACACATAGACAAACAAGTACACTGTGTTCCAACTATCCAACTATGCCTTGCATTTGCATTTTGAGGGTTGGAACAGCCATGTAACTAGAGGCGTAGAAAAACAAATAAATAGAGAGGGTGAGGAGAGAAATCTTCAGAGAGTGCAGGAGTGAATTGTATCAGTCAGTTCCTCTTCTCTCTCCTCAAGAGCCCTGAACTGAGTGTCTTCTTTCCTTTTTGTGTCGTGTTTAATAGATGTCAAACAGGTAACCCTGACAATCTGCCATTATTTGTTGAAAAATACGCTGATGGCATAAGCAAATATGGAATATAAAAGATTGCTTTGGCACCATCTGGGGGCCATCTAGGTGCCAAGCAACTATGTGTGTGTGTGTGTGTTTGCAAACACTGTAGAGAAATTACCGGTAATACTGTCTAATGCAAGTGAGCGACTCGAAAGTCGTATAAAAAGAAAGCCTCACCACACAACAAACCACACAGATCTGTCATTGGTTATTATCATGGCATGTCACATGGTTTATGGGCGGCATGTTGTTAACCTGCATCTCCATTTCCGCTTAAGTCCAGTGGGGGAAAAAAAAAAAAAAAGTAAGATTAAACAGACCAGTTTTTGCCATTAAATATCATTAAAATGAATATTCCAACATGACTTCAGCTCTTCTTCAACTAAATATGGCCCAGTAGGAATACAGGCCGTCACTATAGCAGGGGGATGGATGCTAATTCATAACGCACCACTAAGTAACACGGGACCCCAGGCAGACTTAAACACAGGATGACATTTTCAGCTCACTCTCTCGAATTAAGAAAGAAAGACAGAAACCCAAAAAATGGGAGGAAAAAAGAAAAAAAGAAAGAAAAGTGACGACCCTTCACGTGCTCCCGCCATGATCTAAATAACGCATATCCCGTAAAAGACGCTTTGAGGGGATGACGGAACAGAGGAACTTTTCTATTAACGTTCAACCATTATTAACTGACAAATCAAGAAAAAAAAAGGTTAACAATGTCTGACGTTGTCGGTGAGAAATTGCTCAGTGGAGGGCAGACCTCCACTGACTCAACGTTATATGCTTGTGCTGAAAATTTTCAGTCCAGCCGAACAAGAAATGCATTAGGAGAAGAGGAGAAACTAGATCCCCAAAAAAGCATCCTCAGAAACTACACACACGTGGCAGATTTAGAACGCCTTGTTGTCAGCCACGAGTGCATGCAGAGAAAAATGAAAGGGCAAGAATTGGAGGGGAGGGGGGTTCCAAATTGACAGACAGAGCGCCTCGTCGTCAGCTGTGAGTGTGCACGTGTCACAGAGAGTGGAGGAATTTTTTCAAGTAAATTATTGACAGCCAGCTTGTGGACCGGTGTTTCGGGATGGCATAGCTTCTTTAGAGCGCCTCGTTGTCAGTGCACACGTCACAGTCAAAGTCAGAAGAGCAAGGAGTTTTTTGTTTGTTTTTTTAGTTCATTTGACAGCTAGCATGTGGACAAGGGCTTTTGGATGTTGTAGCTGCTTTAGAGTGCCTTATTGTTGGCCGCGAATGGTTTTCACATCATGCAGAGAAAGATTGAAAAGCAACAGGGCTTTTGGCTGTGGTGCCCACTTCATATTAGAACTCTTCATTGTCGTCATTGTCTATGAGCACACAGATTCCTTCATTTTTTCCAGGTCAGAACGGTGGTGCTGTTGAGGGGGCGTGGCTTCAGTGCATTCAGCGCACACACCCACAACATTTCAAAGCGGAGGGAACGGTCTCATTTGTCACCATTTTGAACTCTCGTTTAACATATTGGCAATTTTTTTTTCTGAATCATTCAATCTTGGCAAGGTTCTTAAAGCGGGAAGTAAACCCCAAAAAAAAAAACATTTTGTTGACAATAATATCCGCTATGCAGCCCCACTAAATATGGAATTCTGGTTAATATTTTGTTAGAATATGAGTTATGAAGCAAAATCCAGCCCTTTTTATCCATCTCAGGGATCGGCCATTTTGCCAGTTGCTGTCGACTGAAGATGACATCAGTGTTGGTGTTACAGGTGAGCTGTGATTGGCTTGTTGCCTGAGCATTGACGTCATCTTCAGTCAACAGCAAATGGCAAAATGGACGCCCCCCTTGAGATGGATGATAAAAAAATAAATAAAAAACGACTGGATTTTGCTTCATAACTCATATTCTAAAAACGTAATGTTAATCAGACTGTCATGTTTAGACTATATTGAGGTCACATATAACATGTTATTGTCAAGAAATCTGTGGTTGGTCAAACTTGGAAGACATTTATTTTCACTTTACAGGGACTTGCAGGAAATATACTTTGGTCGTTTTTGTTTTGCGCCTTGGCTCAATAAAGGTCAGGACCCGCTGGCAGAGTGTTTACAAACACATCAGCGGGGGTATACGTTGTGTAAGGCTATTATGTTCTATTCTTCTAAATTAAGACTGAAAAGAGGAGCAGCAGGCATGTCGACGCAGGCAGACAATGACAACGGAACAACCCGCTAATCCTTTTAGCGTCTTTCGCAATTACACTTCACAAGTGTTTGCCGTCTTAAGTGCCTCCTAAAGAACAGCAGCGCAATCCTCATAACACAGAAAAATTGAAATGTAGAGAGCCACATCAAAAGGCATCCGGGAAATGATCTCCTGGGGAAAAAATAAAAA
Source organism: Festucalex cinctus (assembly GCF_051991245.1). Lineage (NCBI taxonomy): Eukaryota > Metazoa > Chordata > Actinopteri > Syngnathiformes > Syngnathidae > Festucalex > Festucalex cinctus. The sequence continues at coordinate 18,956,848 of NC_135419.1, forward strand.
ATAAAAATAAATCACTGGACATTAATTTTTTTCAACTGATAACAATAAGGAGAGCGAACGTTAGCAGCATGAAGCGATTGTTCACTTTCTTTTATCCGTCTTGGACCATTTAGAGTTTGGTTTTTTTGAGAGGCCTTCATTGTGAGGAAGATGAAAGAACACAAGAGAGGAGGAGGATGCGTCTGATCCTCGGCACCGACATGATTACACAGTTACGACTTCTCATGTTGGAGCACACCGACGCGGCGGTTTAAGAAGACGCACGGAAATAACTGTAAACACGTTACCTCACGTTTTTGTAAATATGTTATTGTATCTTTTCATCGCATAACACCAAAGAAATGACAACGTAAAGGAGTCAGTAAGTTTACTGTCACTTAAAATAACTCAAAAGAGCCATTTATGAAAAAAGTCAACCGTTGGCAACAAAAGTGAGTATACTTCTAAGTGAAACTGTCCAAATCGGGCCCAATTAAACATTTGACCTGGCTACAACAAGATCGCAAACACACCTGCTCTCCATTCACACCTGACTTTACTGTAGCACGCTGGTGAGTCGTGACATTGAGGGGGTCTGACTGGGGACAATTTAGGCATGTTTCACTTAGGAGTGGACTCACTTTTGTTGCAATTGTATGAATGGATGTGTTGATATGCTGTTAACGTCCCTAGGTTTATATAATGATGGGGGGGGGACTCATTTAAGTATTTTCACTAATGGCTGTACTCACTTATGTTGCCAGTGGTTGAGACATGAATGGCTATGTTGAAGTAATGTAAATTGTATACAATTAACGTACAGTTACGTTAACTACTTTACATTATAAGAAATTGATGTTTCTTCACATGAAAAGTTGCAACACTATAAATAAAGTGAGGGCTGTGCTCACTTTTGTGAGCCTTTTTAAAGCAACACAACCAATTGACTCGCCCCAACAGTGGTGGTATAACCTCCGGCCTGCGACATGTCGCGCAATTCCCAAAGCAAATAAAACCTCAGAGGAACTGCTCCAGAAAGCCCAAACTGCATTATATCTTCCTATCATCTGGCCCCTGCTAGAGGGGGGGGGGGGGGGGTCCCCTGCATATAGCGACCACACGGTCACGTTTTTCATAAGAGGAAACGTTTGAATGAACTAGAAAGGCACTCAGAGAAGTAAGGACGTCTTCCAAGACACCCACCTATGTCTCTGTTGAGTCATTAGGTTTCATGTGTTTAGTCACTCAAAAATGAAGGTAATTGCGTTTAAAAAAAAAAAAAAAAAAAAAGAAAAAAAAAAAAAAAAAAAAAAAAAAGACCTAAAACATTAAAATCAACTTTAATGGTGATTAATTTGGATTTTAATTGCACTCCTGTGTACACTGAGAGGTGAATACTATAATACTAATAATATTGTCACAATTGAGCATTGCTGTATTTGCAAAGTCAGATTTGTTGACGCTTCTCCCACTGAATCGCAGCTAGCTCACTGCCAAGACACGCCCCTTAAGGTGCATTTCAATACTACAAATGTAACTTCTTGCGTATTTGCACTTATAGAAACGGGGCCAGAAAAAAAAAAAGTCAAACTTGTATCTGAATTAATGGCTTTGTCATGGAACAAATTCAAATCGCAAGGCAAGGAACCCTAAAAATCGCCCCACCACAGGTTGCCGCTTCATTTCGTTTTATTAAAATATGAGATTTAAGCTTTAGTTCGCGGAGTTGTGGGTGCACCATTCATGCCACCATAAGCACATCTTGTTGCCAAGAATGACCAAACAAACTGGCGCACACTTCGTATGCGTCATGACGCCGGATTCATTCCAACCCAACATCAAAAACGGCCAAATGCAAGAATATACATTCATAAATCATCGATGAATCAAGCACAAGTCTTAAAAACTCACTTAAAAAAAAAGAAAGAAAAAATAGCTGCCAGTCTTACCTTTTGGCACCGGTCCGAAAGGTTGTGGCTCAGGTGGTAAAGGCAAAGCTCCCCCGGCCGTGTTGGCTCCCGAGCGGCTGCAGCTGCAGCGAGAGATCCGGCGGGGGTGGAGGTGGACGAGGGAAGAACACCGGAGACGAGCGCGGAGGAGCAGCTGCGACCGGCGGCGGCGGCGAAGGAAAGCGTGACATCAGGGAGCTGTTCGGCCGCCGTGAAGCTCCATCCGCCCGCTAAGTATTTGCATTGGCAAAGGGACGTCGTCCGATTGACTGTCTGACCGCCCTCCCTTCTTCTCTTTCCGCAGGTCAGAGGCGAGGCGTGAGGGTGGGGTGAGAAGAACGCGAGTGGCCCGAGCACGGTGCGTCAGGAGCGGGATGGAGATGGAGCGAGGCGGCGTGTTTTCCTTTCTCGCGTCTTCGCTGCAAGTGTGCGCGCGCCTCGCCAGCCGAGAGATTTACAACTTCCAAGTACCTCCCACACTTGGATCCTGACATGAATTCACTCTTGCGTGCGTGTGTGTGTGTGTGTGTGTGTGTTGGGGGGCGTAAGAAAGCAAGGAAATAGACAGTGCACAGCACCAACAGTACTGAATTAGTCGTACTTTTTTTTTTTAATGTAATTTATTGTACAGTATTATTGTTGGAGACAAGTGTGGAGCTAATTACGCTCTCAGCCCTGGAGTTTCAGGGCAGATAGGCCCACTTTAGTTCACAACGTTTTAATGAAGATAAAACATTTAATATAATAAACTAAAGAAGAATGATAATTAGTTTGTCAATCTAAAATAGCTTGCAATTCCCTCCAATGATATTCATTTATTGCATTTGTTCAAACATCAAATTATAATTGATCAGTATTTATTTGAACAAGTATGACGTTTAGGATGTTTTTTTTTCTAGTTGTTTGTGAAATTATTGCTGTTTTTTGGTATTAAAATAATGTGAAATTCTTCGTAACAAAGGCTGGCAGTCTGTCCTGAAAGTCAACTACAATATTTTATCAGTATTTTTGAGAATGAATTTTATAGTCAGTTCAGATTTATTTTACTTTTTGGAAAACACTTACTGCTGGTATACTCCACATACAAGATTCCCCCTCAATGAAATTGAATGGACGATTGGTCGATGATCACTATTCATGGTCCCCGGTGGGCATCCACTCTATCGTATTTACATCCAAATTCAACATTTCTAAAGATTTGGAATCTTCTGTAGGAATGTAGCAAAGTTTTTATTTACAATAAAGCATAAAAAGACCAACAAAAAAAAAGATAACATACTTGAGTGTCAAACACAACAAACACAATTGTCACTCAGTTATGAATAAGTCAATTTTTCGTTTAGAACTGGGCTGCAAGGTGCCTCTGTGCTCTTTTGTCACCTTTATGACGACTCCCGCCGGATGACGGTGAGTGAAAAAAGTTGCAGGCCAGTGTAACCCTGCGAGAACAGGTACTCCATGTACCACCTCCACGGCCTAACTTGCTGCAAAACACACGCAACCACAATTGCCACAATTACATTAAGAACAAACCTCTTAACTGGTGAGCCCTCATTCATACCTTTATGGCGTTGAGGTCGATGTCTTTATCAGGCCAACACTGATAAATGAAAGGAGAAAGAGTGTCAATTGCAAACATGACACAAATTTACTGCATTAGTGCGCTCCTTTGTCCTTGTTGGCAAGATGTTCCAGTCCGGCGGCGCACCACTAAGATTGTCCTATAGGTGAGGTTTTCTCCACAACTGTATGACTATGACATTTATGCACACCGGTAGAACTGTTTTACAATAGCGACATTTTTTTGTCCCACTACAATATGACATTTCTGCACACTAGTACAATGCCTACAGCACTCGTAAAATGTCTGGGGCGCAATATTACAACAAAAATGTCTTAAAGATCTCCTGAAACGAGCTTTGCAGCAACCATCCTCTGGACGCCCTAATACTGTATCAAAAGAATCGCTCACAAAATTGTACCTTTTTGTAGAGTTGCAGTCTCCACTAGGAAGGTCTGCTGTTAGCCTAGCATCAAACGAGCGGGTTTTGGTGGGCGTGGCCAAGTCTCATCTTTTCCGTGTGCTTCTGTTTACAAACCGGCTCGACCTCGGCTTTCCAACGGTGTTGGTGCCGGCCCTCCACGACCCTCCGGGCCGGAGATACAGGACCGCAAAATCGGCCACCCCATTCGTGGGAACTAACACGTTTTGTGAGTTGCTTGGGCATATTTAATGCGGAAATAAAGTCCAACCACAAGCATTTCTGTGGCAGAAGAAAAATGTTTTTTGTTGTCCTCTGTACAATCTGGTTCAGAGCAGTTCCTATGGGGTTGTTTTACTGCCATGCTGTCCTCCTGCTGCCGCTGCTGTTTGTTCGCGGGTTGGAAATCTCCAGCGGTGAGGGGTTGAAAATTGTGAGGGTGGAGTTCACGCTGAGCTAGTGACGTGTAAAACCGACCTGTTGAAACAGCCCATTTGAGAGTGCTGTTTGAGCTAATTTGATACAAACGGCCATAGGAAAGGGAAACATGGGTCGTTGATCTCACAGGTTTGGGGACTTAGTCAGGCTATGGTAAGACCTATTTATGATCAAAAACACAAAAAAAGTGAACATTTCATTTCAGGGGACCTTTAATAGTGACATGTTTTCCACTACTGTAAGAAATTGCTGTGCACAAGTGAAGACAATAAAATCTAATTTAATGCTTTTTAAATGCAACTTAAAACTAATTTAATGCCCACGTCGGACTGCATATACATACATTTATGCATATAATATTTATATGTTAGGGATGTCAGTTGATTACAATTATAATGAATTGCATGATTTTCATAGTTAACTCACATTTAATCGTAAATTAATTGCATGTTGTATCTGTTCATAATGTACAATTAAATATATTTTGTTATTAAGTTTTTCATACAGTTTACAGTTAAGAGTGTGAAACATTGAGTCTTCTGCCACTAGGTGGCATTAGTGTTTCATGTTGGATGTCGGTGACAGGAACACTCAATTTTTCTTTTCAAATTCAGAGCAATTGGTATTTGGAATGACTCGTGGAGTCCTGGTCGGTCATTTTGTTCACTGTTAATTACAACTTGTCGCCAGTCCCCACAAAGGAATATATTTTTAGGACATTAATTTGTGCTAAATTTTGTTATAGTGACTCATTTACACAATGTTGTATGTAAAATAAGTCTTTAAATTTGTAATGCCTCTCAACGTCTTTATTTTTTTCTTAACGCCATTTAAGGCCTTCATTTTAGCAAAAGCAATTTCATGACTTCATGCTTCTTAATGAACCTGTGGACTAAGAGAACAACTAGGACATAGTGGAACAACAAGGACACATATAGTGGAATAACTACAAAGTATGTTATTAGTGATATCGGTGTGCTAGCAGAACTATCAGCGAAGCACTAGATGCTAATGAGTAGAGTTTTGTCACTAGTAGTTCTGACAGCTGACAGTTGTCACACTAGTGCACACTTTTTTGCCTCACAAGAAACATGTAGTTGTTCAACTAGTGTGCCCTAGTTGTGTGCAGAAATGTAAGTAGCGAACAAACGTCACTGGTAAGACAGCTTACTAGTGAGGACAAAGAAGAGCGCACTCGCAGGCTAAGGACTAAACGCTCAAACGGCTTGCCAAGCTCGGCGGCTCACAGCTGGATGTCAGCGCTGGGAAGGAATCAAAAAGGGCTTGTGTGTATTATTAAACGTGATGAAAACCATGCCTCATGCTGCAGTTGTTAATAATACAACTGCTCACTTAGGTATTAATGTATGTTGTATGAAAGATATGAATAGCGCATGCATCACATGTCTATTCAGCCACTAGTGGGGTGGGGGGGTGTAAAAGGTCAGCAAGTACCACAGTGTGTCCCTCCAGGCATCTTTTCCAGTTGTTTGCTACGACTGTACTCATGATTGGCTCAAGTCACATGACTTGTACTTGTCGATTCTTTCATGTTAAAAGTACAGGTGTTGTTGTGACTGCTCTCAAACATAGCTTGTTAATGTTTGCCGTGGTAACTTGCGACTTAATAAAAAAAAAAAAAAAAAAAAAAAAAGAAAAAAAAAGAAAATTGTGACTGCCATAGTTGTGACTCTGCTACTCATACACAACTATACACTATGTGGCCTCCCCGCAAGTGGCCGAAGATATGCGGGTTGCTCACTTCATGAAAATGCATGACCCACATTATGTTGCATCTGTGTAAATTTCATCAACATTTTCATTCCCGATCTGTGTTAGATTTGAAGACAGACACATTTGGTTGTGTTTAATAGGGATGTAACGATAAGTGCGATATCGTGATATTAAAACTGCCACAATATCGCCGTTGTCATGTTCACGATATTTAAATGCAACACCAACACATCTGTTAAAAAAAAAACAAAAAAAACAAAAACAAGTCAGGTTGATTTCAATTTGTGCAATTCTAGCACCCTCTCGTGGCTATTTTTTTTAGTGCAATTTAATTTTCATCGGGGATGTTTTGGCCCTTCTGTTTAAAATCTACACTAATTGTCATGTGAAGGGGAACATAATATGGCTGTGAAGCAAGTCAATATGTGGAGGAACTCAATGTGTGCGTGCATTAACATCACAACATAACGTGATAATAACAAAACATAACACTGATGTTATGTACAAAAGCACAATATTGTGCTTTTTTTTCTTTACACAATAATGTGACCTTTTTTTTTTTAAATATCGCGATAATTATCGTATTGTGAGCTTCATATCGTGACGTTTGGATATCGTTACATCCCTAGTGCTTAGATGGAATCATCAAAAGAATAAATAATAATAATATGGTGGTAATAATAATAATAATAATAAAAATAGTCGAACAAATACGCAATTCACATTCACAATTAGAACATAACCAAAAATAAAAACGTGACCTGTATTCTGTGAACAGATGTTGCTAGTTAACTATTTTGAATCCCTCACTTTTCCAACCCCTTGAAAGTGCCCCCTTTGCCACAGAGGCGGACGCTCACCTTACGATGGAAGTCGATGGCGTATCCTAAGAAGGCCGGGTGATGGATGAGGTGAAAGCTGGAGGAGCAATCGGGTACTTGACTCCTTTGTAGCAGGTCCTCGTTCAGCTGCAAGTGCACGCTTGACTGGAACATCTTGCCGTTCCACAACAAGTTGACCATGTCAACTACGTAGTGGTTGAACTCGCTTAATGTCTGCGAGTTGATGTGAAAAGCCTGTCAGAGGAGGAGGAGGGAGTTTATGAACCATGTCTGTTTATTGTGTAGATTTATTTCTGCACCACGTATGCGGCGAGTCAACCTTAAAAGAGATACTTGACTCATTGAGCAATTTGCAGCAGTGAAAAGTGAAAATTTTCTCCAGAATGAATTTGATAACTTCATTATTTTTCATGTACAATTAACTCATTCACTGCCTTTGACGGAAAAAGACGTCAAATGATGCAATGCATTTTTGCTGGGCTGGCAGTGAATGTGTTAATACATTTTAAAAAGTATTTTTTCTACTTGCTGTCGACTGATGATGACCAATCATGGCTCATCTGTTTTCTGAGTTTGGTCAGTAAACTGAGCCATGATTGGTCATTACCTACTTCCTCAAGCACAGGTGATGTCATCATCAGTTGACAGCAAGTAGAAAAAAATACTAATACTAATAATACTAATACTAATACTAATTGTACATGAAAAATAATGACTTTATCACATTGATTATAGACAAAATATTAACTTTTTACTGCTGAAAATGGCTCAATGAGTCAAGCATCCCTTTAAACATTTCTTGACATCCATTTTCTTGACCACTTATTCCTCACAAGGGTCACGGGGGGTGCTGGCGCCTATCTCAGCTGGCTTTGGGCAGTAGGCGGGGGACACCCTGGACTGGTTGCCAGCCAAATGCAGGGCACACAGAGACGAACAACCATCCACACGCACAAGCACACATTTCTTGACAATCATGTTATATGTAACCTCACCAGTCCAAACTTGGCATTCTGATTAATATCACATTTGTGGAATATGAGTTGTGAAGCAAAATCCAACCGTTTTTATCTATCGCAGGTGGGCCGCATGAGCAACTGTGATGTCATCTTCAGTCGACAACAAGTGGCAAAATGGCCACCCTCTGAGATGGATGAAAACTGCTTGATTTTGCTGCTTAACCAGAATACCATATTTAGACTGCATACAACATATTGTAAAAATAAACTAAAAATATTTTTTTTTAAATGGGGTTGACTTCCCCTTTCAGAAGCCAGTGGCATTTTTCAGTTGAAAAAAATCAGGCTGTAATGTATTTCCAGCTTCAAAGCTTTCATTTGATCTTGAATTTAAGACAACAACTTAACCTTTCACCTAATGTGCAAAAAAAAAAAAAAAAAAATGTTCTTCAGAGAACCTAAAGCAAAACTTGGTTGTACAGTATATCTATTGAAAGTAGTTGGTGTACCTGTGTGATTTTAATTTGGCTTTTGGCAAATTCCAGGTTCACCTTGTACCTAAAACAAAACAAAATAAATAAATAACGGTAAATGTCATGGAAGGTATTTTTTGTTGAAACACTGTGACAATGTTGAGCAATTAGTTGAACTTTCTATTACCCCGACATTTTCCCTTTTTGCTTTGCCATTGACAGAGCTTTGTGTACAAGTTAATTAGCAGATACTGTAAGCTATTACGACTTTCAAAAATCGAACACTGCGAGATAAAAAAACGAAATGGAGCTCCTGGGTAGTTCACCTCCGCCTCATGATCATAAATGATACATTAGCATATACCGGTAAGTGCAAAGACGCCGTTCCGCTTCCATCAATCCAGTAACAGGACGCTACATTAACTCCGGCGAGGGCTTGCAGCCTACCTGTGCATGATGTAGGCCAGGCGGTCCACACTGACGGGGTCGGCGGCGAGCAGCGCAGGGTAGAAAACGCCGGGCGGTGGAATGATGAGGAGCGGGAGGCCGAACTTCAAAAAGATGTCGCACACCTGTTGTTCAAAGCCACATAAAATATGACTGTGATGAAAAACGCAACGGGGAATCGATGATCTGGCGTTATACCGTTTCGTAAAAGTCCAGGATGAAGTGGAGCAGAAGCAAGTTGCAGCTTTCCAGCTGCAGCCCCACAGCGGCCAGATGACCAACAAATTGCACCAGCTGCAACACGGAATCCTTGTAGCCCGACAGAGTCATGTATCTGGAAAAAAAATGAAATTTAGTTACACAGTAGTGTTAATTTTGTCAACGAAAACAAAACAATTTCGTCAACACACATTTTTCACCGGACTAAAAGTAGACTAGACTAAAACCTCATTAATAAACAATAACTGGGACTAAATCCGAATGTATTTCTGTCGACAAATGAAGACGAGATGAAAATGTACTTCACTTCATAAAAACTAGACTAAAATCTATGGACATTTTAGTTCATGAACAAAAACCAGATGAAAATGAGATGATTTTGGAAAGTCTTGTCTCTGCTAATCTGTCACTGTGACACTGTCAATGTGACATGCAGCTAGCGAGTGCATCAGCAATCATGTTAATCCGACCGCTAATTAATGCTGGCTAACTTACTAGCTTGTAGCATGTAGCCATAGTAGCCACTTGTTGATATACTGCAATTGTGTGTCAAGTTGCTTTTCATCAAAAAGATGAGAAAATTGCATGTGAAATAGTTTTAGATCCGAAATGTTCACCATTTCTGCTGACAAAAAAAATTAAAAAAAAGAAATAAAAAATAAACGGGTAAAATTATTGTCCTGACTAAAATTAGACGAATAAAATGATATTTTCTTGAACTAAAATAAAGGCTAAAATGCTCTTTTTATAGTCAACTAAACTGGACTAAATAAAAATGAGATGAGGTTGATTAACTATGATAAAAACAAACAAGTTTGATTTAACCTGTACTAAAGCTGAGACTAACTTTAAAAATGGCGGATAAAATTAACACTATTACAGAGTAGGGCTGGGAATCTTTGACTGTCATGATTCAATTCGATTCAGACTTTGGGTCTGCGACTCGATTCAGAATCGATTTTCGATTCAAAATTATTTGATTGGAAATGATTTGATTGGCTGGCCTGGGAACGCCTTGGAATCCCGCCGGAGGAGCTGGTTGAAGTGGCTGGGGAGAGGAAGGTCTGGGTTTCTTTCCTAAAGCTGCTGCCCCCGCGACCCGACCTCAGATAAGCGGTAGTAAATGGATGGATGATTTGATTGACAATGATTTTCTGCTTCATTTTATAGATGAGCAAATAAATTATCATGATCTACTCCAGCCTGACTCCCTACACGCAGTCCTTTTATCCCTCAGAAGAAGGGCTTTTCAGACAAAAACGCTTCAGAAATGTATACAGAGAAGCATCTTCATATGACTCACCGGCATAAGAAAAAATAAATAAAATTATATATATATATATATATATATATATATATATATATATATATATATATTAGGGGTGTTAAAAAAAATCGATTCGGCGATATATCGCGATACTACATCGCGCGATTCTCGAATCGATTCAATAATCGGCAGAATCGATTTTTTTTTTTTATTATTATTATTATTATTTTTTTTATTTTTTTTTTTTTTTTTTTTTTTTTTTTAGGATTCACACCTTGAGCATGGAAGAATGTTATATGAACGGCACATTAAGCCTTAATATTTTTATTTTAATGCTGTTCAAATGTGAAACAGATTGCAAACTGTTTGTGTACAGTGGCTCACGGTTATAAGCCTCAAGTTTTAGATAAATATATTCATACAAATCTTACAGTGTACATGTACAAATTTACTGATAGTATTTTCTAAATTTGAATGGAAAAAAATCGCAACAATCGACTTATAAATTCGTATCGGGATTAATCGGTATCGAATCGTGACCATTCGTATCGGGATTAATCGGTATCGAATCGAATCGTGACCTGTGAATCGTGATACGAATCGAATCGTCAGGTACTAGGCAATTCACACCCCTAATATATATATATATATATATATATATATATATATAGACATGTGCCTCTGTAGGGCCTCTACTAACTTGCTTGCACTTTGTTTATTTCCAGATGTTTATTTGTTAATAGTAGTGGCATTGAGTTTTATTTTAATTCATTTAGCTTTATTTGTTTGAGTATTTGGTGTCATTGTTAGTTTTATAAAGACTTATTATTTATCACTTATTTTTGTGAACATTTTTTTAAAACTTCAATACTGACACTTAGAAGTAGGGCTGGGTATCGATTCAGATTTCCAGAATCGATTTAATTCGATTCACAAGGGCCCGATTCAATTCATGATTCACAACGATTTTCGATTCAGTTGAGAAATTCCTGCAGCACATATTTTAGACAGTCAAAACTACCAATGCTGCAAAGTGTAGAAACTTCTTGCTCTAATTTAATGCATTAGTAAGAATATGAATATTTACATTAGGAATTGAATCCATTGCAGTTACATTAATCTGTTTCATTTAACATGGCCTTATAAAAACAAAAAATAATTTAAATAAATTACAACCACAGCACAGGCTGTGTAAATAAATTGACAAAAATGGGGGGGGGGGGGGGGGGGGGGGGGTCGATATATTGATACATGGTTTTATGTATCGATATTGGGATATGAAAAGGTGTATCGATATGATAGCGATATATCGATATTTCAAACCCAGCCCTACTTACAAGTTACTTTGTTTAATAAAGCAAATACTGACAAATACTCAGATATTGATCGTTTCTACCAGGGGAGGGGTGATGGGGTTGGGGACGGAGTGTTGGGGGGGTGGGCACCACAAAACATTTATGCTTAGGGCACCAAAATGGCTAGCGCCGGCCCTGATCAGAACGCACGGAACCACACTGCCCCTAACTGGCCAAATCAGGTACAACATGAACAGCGTTCCCAGTACACAAATGAGGGCAAGACAGTATCAAATAATTGAAATAAAATTGACTTTAGGACATTTAAAAATCAATGAGAATTACAATCCTTATGAGAATTGATTCTTTTGGCACACCCCTAGTTTTGATGCGTCAGCTATCTCCGTGAGACTTACACGGAGACGTGGCTGCTGATGCTAATGTCCAAGTCATCGTCCAGCGTGTACACCGAGTGCCGGAGCAGCCAGTTCCGCAGCATACTGTTTAGAACTTCCAACAGCCCGCACTGAGGACACAAAACACACACGTGCAACGCAAGCATAACAAGACATCAGTCAAAACTGGGGCTATTAAAATCAGATAGGAAAATGGTTGTTGGATGTAAAGTAGCATCAAACAAACTCGAGCAGAACGCGGTACCTTAAAAAACACTGAGGATGTGAAGTAGAGCTTCTTGAGGGGCTCTAACAGAAGCTCTCCAATTCCTGAGGAGGGGGAATAACTACGTAAATTATATGTAAATACTTCTTCAAGAGAGGACTCATAAAGTGCTTATATGTTCAAAAGTCCAACACAAATGTTATACAATTAATACAAGAAAAAAAAATACTTAAAATGTCTACAAAGAACAGCACTGAGCTCAAATGGAGTAGTATTTTTCCCCAATTCAAATCGATTCACTTCAGTTCAATCCAATAGATTAATTACGGAACATCAACTCTTCTTAAATATCAAGGACATGATAAAAACTCCACAAATATTAAGTTCCAGAGTAAATTTTGCGGAGGCAGTAACTGGTCAAATGATTTAGTTTATTAAATGAAAGTAACACGTGTTATAATCGGTTACGGTAAGCAAGGATGAGGTGAAAATATATATTCGGAACTGCTGAAAGTGCAATAAGTCAAGTATTTCATAAATTTAAGAAAATACTTTTAAATTCAAGTGAATGGCAAAAAAAATAAAAAATAAAAAATCGGCCTTTAAAATTCAATTTTCTTCAGAATTTATTGGGGGGAAAAAAAACAGATATTTAAATGGTTTCATTAATCGATATTGGGCCCGAAAAGGAAAATCGATTCAATATCGATTATTTTATTTTTTTATTTTTTTATTATTATTATTATTTTATGTATTTATTTTTTTTAAACCCAGCCCTAGTAGGAAGTCATTTACATATTCAACACCACGCGAGTGTCTCCGCCAATAACTTAGAAGAAGCTAAGATGGGTGAACATCAGACTCTTTGGTCTGACGACCGCCCGGACTACACACTGTTGAAAATGCTATGTCAGCCAAAAGCTAAGCATCATGTTTCGTTGGATGCACAGATGTGTGTTTAAAAATGGCAAAAAATTACTTTAAAAAAACTTACTATCGCTTGGCACCACAGGTATGTAACTCAGCAGGCTGAAGATCTCCGATCGCATGAAGGCTCCGTCCCAAACAGTGAGGAATTTGAAGAGAAACCGTTCACAACTAGAAAGGCCCTCCTGGTAAAGACATTGACATACAACATCATTATTATGTTTTTAATAATAACAAAAAAGAACCTCTCAAGAAGATTTTAAAGATGGCAAATGCACGCGGGGAGGCGGCACAGAGGCTCACCTGGAGAAATTGCTGCGTCGACATCAGCCTCTGCAAAAACTGCGCAGCCTCATCGGAATTCTGGCTTGTGTCGCCGTCTCGACAAAACAAAAAATCTGAGGAGAGTGAAAGGTATCAATTCCAACTATGTTTTGCATTTGCATTATTAGGGTTGGAACACCCATGTAACTAGGGGCGTGGAAAGCAAATAAAAAGAGAGGGAGAGGAGGGGATTTTTTTTTTTTTTCCCCCAGAGAGTGCAGTAGTGAATTTGTATCAGTCAGTTCCTCTCCTCTCTCCTCGCGAGCTTTGAACTGAGTTGAGTGTCTTCTCTTGTTTTTTGTCATGTTTAATAAATATCAAACCTTACAGTCTGACTGGTCAAATTCAGATAAATGCATAAAATTCCATATTGCATAGGCCAATATCGTGATATTGATATTTTTTAGATATATTGTGCTGCCCTAGTATCAAATTAAAAAAAAGGGCACTACATTGTAGATTCCCCACATGTTCATTCCCTGAGCTCCGCCTCTAATCATTTTTTAAAGCTCACACTTTGGGGAAAAAAAAATGACGAGAGTGACAGTTCAGCTGCCGGTTAGCTTAAAATTTGATCATCCGTCGTCTCCACCTTACCTTCTTGTAGCGTGCAGCCAAGCCAGAAGTTAAGGCGGAGGAAGGCCGACTCGTCCTGCAAACAGTCCAGGTAGTGCAGAGTCACGCTGCTGGACAACATGGAGCCCATCTGAGCTGGCAGCTGGTGCAAAAGGTTAAAAAAAATAAATAAATGTAAGCAAAGAGATGTGCGACAAGTCGTGACCATAGTAAAAAAAAAAAATCATCCGCAGAAAGGCAATGACAAATATGCAAGTGTACGCATGAAGTTAAATATTTCACCACCAATCCTCAAAGGCGGTCTATTAGTCACCTTTAATTTGCATAAAGGCAGCCGGTTTCAAGATTAAAAATCACCCAGTGGACCTTTTTTCCTAAAAATAAATACTTTACGCAGAGCAGCAGTCTGCTACTTCAATAATCCTTCAGCAGGCCGTAATCCTAATAACTCACTCACTGGGAGAGTTTATACCGTTGTCTTCTAATGTGCGAACAGCTGCTCCCTTCCCCTCCATCAGGGGCCACTTTGTTAGAGTAATAAGCAAATGACAATGAGGGCGAAAGAAAGGATACAAATGGTTTAAAAAATAAAAAAAAATAAAAACATGATGAGGGGGATTCATTAATGGTCTTTTGTGAGAAGTTTGATGAGGACTTGACTGATTCAACTATGAATATATGTACAAATGACCGTTCCTAATGACGAGTCATGACACGAAAATGTGTGAATGTTTCACAGCACAGAATGTGCGAGCTTTAAGAAACACAACGTACACTATTTTGCGCTTTTATGAGACTTTTCAGCTTTTATCTTTGTCTTTGCCCTGGCTTGCTGTTGTTTTTCTTAACTTTTATTGGTCAAATAAAATCAAACCACTAAGTAGAACAAGGCTATTAAAAAAATAAACAGTCATGAAACTAGTTTATACTCAGTGTTGTAAAAGAAATTGCAAGTCTCTGCTGAGGCGATGGTTGGCCGAATGTAAAAACGGGGAAGCAGCACCACCATGTGGACAGGAGCATGCATTGCAGTTTAATGTAAAGCTGGTAAGAAAGCATGCACCAAGGTTATTTTAGTTCATGAAAAAACTAAAACTAAAATTAAAAAAAACAATTATCATTAATGAAATCAAATAAAAACGAAATTGCTTTTTAAAAAACGAGAACTACCTGAAACTACATTTTATGTTAAAAAAAAACTATAATTAGAATGAAAATAAATGACTAAATAAATGACTAGTGAAAAAAAATGTATATATATACATACACAACACATACACACACGCACACACACATATAATATAGAAATAAACATTTTTGTATTTAATTTTTGAATTAAAAGTCGAAATGTTATTCAAAAGAGGGGCATTTTGACTTGGCAGTACGGCCCAAAACTGTCAAAATGAAAAATGAATAAATGACTAAATAAATAACTAAATTACTAAATAAATAAATAAATAAATACATAAATACATGACTAAAAGTGAAAATAAAAATAGAAAAAATATAATTAAAAAATTAAATACAAATGTATTTATCTATGTATCTAATGTATAGATTTTTTGCTCTTTTTATTTCCATTTATATTTATTTTTTGGATACAATTTTCGAATTATATATATATTTTTTATATCCATTGTTATTTTCACTTTTAGTCATTTATTTATTTATTTTGAATTTTGGCAGTTTTGGTCCTCCATACTACTGAAGATACAACATCACAAGCAACTGGTGGTACGGTATCTTGCTCAGGGATACTTCGACATGGTCGTAATGGCCTGTGATCGAACCCGCACCCCAGGGCTGTGAGACGACCACTCTAACACTGAGGCATGCCACCTCCAATGGTGGAGATGTATTTCAGTAAGTTTTGCGTCTATGTCAATATGTACCTCTATGCGGTGCATGTTCTCCAAAAGCTCCGCAAAGGAGTGGATGTGTGCCAGAGGGACCAATTTTTGGATGGAGGTCAACTCCGTCTGAGGCTCCTTAGTAAGCACACAAGTCAGCGTTGGCAGTTCCAAATGGCGGTGTTTCTGAAAGGACAGCACAACGGGGAGATGAGGATTCAGCAAGCTCCCGCGCTCAATAATTACGTTGGCGTCTAAGAAAAACATGTGGCTTGACATTACACGCAAAGCGACGTGGGTTGAGGTTCGAGCTTCCGTACCCTTTTCCTTGGTTTGCTCTGATCTTTAATTCTGAGGGTCAAACCAGAAATGGGGGCCATCAACGCACTGTTCTTCTTTTGGACAAAAGCAAGCGCTGATTTCCAGGGCTCGTTGTGCTTCTTAAACCCATACTGTGAAGAAAGACAACACAAGGACATAAGGCGGTCTTTTTTTTTTCTGTGCACTACCTCATAAGATCCAACCATAAGAAACATTTGGCCTTCAAGATGATATTAATACTCATTTTCGATTGATACGATCAGTTGCAAAGGGGTGGGGGAAAACAGTCCAACACATTTCCAAATTTGTTATTGGTCATACCTTTTTTCTAGCTTATTTAGCTAAAAGGTGACTTCTCTGGCAGAGTCAATCAAAAAAGAATATGAAATCAGCATGGGCAGGTTTTGATATAGTTGTTGAAATGGATTGCGCAGATAATGAAAGAGCCAGTGAATGTTTTAAACATAAAAATGTACAAACCCTCATTCTGGACGAAACAGAGAGTGTCACAAGTTCGGGCGAAAACACTTTATATAGGCACAGCAGGTGCAGGAGGAAGGGCTTTCTTCCCTGAGAAAAAAAAAAAACACGATGACACACATACAAATATGGCAGACGGTTAACATTCTTGAAACAATTTTGTGTACACACACAATAAATACTTAATTGCTGCGAGACCAGTTCAACTTTGTTGCTAAGCAAAACAGCGTGCACTCCCATATTAGGTGTGGATACTTGCTGAATGTTTAAAATGGAGTTTAAATCTCATTGCCTGCAACAGGGGTGGCCAAGTTCGGTCCTCGAGAGCCCCTATCCAGTCTGTTAGCCATGTTTCTCTCCACTAACACACCTGATTCATGATTATGATCGTTATCAGGCAAAGCTTGCTGATTAGCTGATCAATAGAGGGAGACATGGAAAACAGGCTGGAGAGGGGCTCTCGAGGACAGAACTTGGCCACCCCTGGCCTGCATAATGAAAGATTTTATCATGCCTGTAATATTTAAAAGAAAAAAAAATCCTCAGAGCTGCACCAATTTGTTTCGGCTTTTGCTGTTTCCACAAAATTCTCCAACATAAGACTTTTTCTTCTTTTTTTTTTTTTTTTTTTTTTTTTTTTAGAGCTGTCAAACAATATATCTTTTAATCAGAATAATCACATCTTAGTATTTTTATTAATCACTTGATTTTAAAAAGGCTTCTTTTTTTTTTTAAATCAACATTTTTTTGCCCGCCAAATTTAGAGAACCTCTTATGTGTAATTTTTTAGATATTTAATGTTATGAGGAGGCAAGTAGTTATGTTTATTACTCAAACACAACCTGTGCTGCATAACCATCCGCTGTGAGTTAAATGATCATCTGCGGTCAAAATGAATTGTGTGATTAATCTGCATCTGCGTTAATACATGATTAAAATGCGATAATTTTTGTGATTAATTAATTAGTTCACGCTTTAACTTTGACAGCACTACAAAAATGGCAACATAGCAATAAATATGAAGTTTGGAATAGTTCTGCACCGGTGGACGACATATGATTGCTGTACTTACCAGTTTTGTAACCAGATCCAGGAGCTTTCGGACTCGAAACACTCGCACTGCAAAAAAAATAATATAGGAGAAGAAACAGTCAGCAAAGCGCATTAAAAAAAATAAAATAAAAAAAATGCTGTTGATAACTACAATGAACATCAAAAGTCAGCTTTGACTTACCATTTTGCTTCGTGGTTAGAAGGTACAACAAGTGGCAGACGAAGGGACACTGAAACGTTATTTAGGATACAAAGTGAATCATTCACAACTCAAGTGACCAAATGTACATGTGGAACAGAGCATACCAGCTTTTCGTCTGTCACAAAGCTGAAAATGAAGCCATAGATGGCTCTCAGCTGATCCTTTGCATCAATCATGTCAAAAACAGTCAGCACCCACTTGATGAAAAAAAGCTACAAATGATATGGCAGCATGTTAAAATAGCAGATTGACACATTTTTTACTTGATCCAATTGCAATATTGAAAGACGGAAATCCTCCTCTTCTTTGTAATCGTCTTACTCACTTGTGTATTTGTGGGAATGTTGGTGGAACACAGCCAAGCTGCGGCTCGAACCACGGCCTCCTGAGGCACCACTGTGCCTGGGATCAGAAACTTGAGCACTCTGGGAAACAAATTGGTTCCTACATGCAACAAAAATGGAGTTGGGGGATTTATTTGGATGATCAATCATTCATTCATTCATGTGATCTGCGAGATGCCTGTATTTCCCCAAAAGGATTAATAAAGTATCTTATCTATCTTACCTACGCGCACTCTCATGGCAAACGCCAGCATCACGGTGATGGCGTCCGGCGGAAGCCCTTGAGTGTACGCTGCCCTCTCCACCACCGCCAGGTTTCTCTCCAAGTCATCGTTGCCCATCACGGGAGTGCCTGCCTCAGCTAGATGAGGTAAAGGTTTTGGTACTCATTTAAATTTCTTTGTAGTTATCATATTTGACAATTGTGCAAAAAAAAAAAAAAGGGGGGGGGGGGGGCGTGACGTGGGGGTTTGGAAATTTTTGGATTACTATTATCATTATTATTATTAGTACTGTAATAATACTACGCGTTTAGCAACTGATTGTCAGGGTTACCTGTTTGACATCTATTAAACACGACACAAAAAGGAGAGAAGACACTCATTTCAGGGCTCGCGAGGAGACTGGAACTGACTGATACACTTCACTCCTGCACTCTGAAGATTCCTCTCCTCACTCTCTCTATTTATTTGGTTTTCCACGTCCTTTCCAACCCCCTAGTTACATAGGTGTTACAAGTTCCAAACCTAAAAATGCAAATGCAAGGCATAGTTGGGACACAGTGTACTTGTTTGTTTATGTGTTGTGCATGCGAGTGGAAGATTGCTGAGTACATGTAGGGGTGGGTGATATGGTAAAAATGTCATATCACGATTCTTTAAAAATAAAGTCACAATCTCGATTTTATCACAATTCTTTGGTTGTTTTTTTTGTTTTGTTTTTTTTACATATTTTTAGACTAATCTTCACATTTCTGAACATTTTTGTAAAATTTAAAACATATTTAAAATCTATATAAAACCCTAAAAGAAAAAAAACACAGACATCTTAAGCCAACTAAGCTTTCTGAACAGGTTTCAATTGAAATAGTGCTTTTTTTTTTCTTTTTCTTTTTTATCAAATAGTGCAATGAATGTAAACAAATGGTAATGAACAGCCTCGGTTACTTTAGTTACAGTACAGTGTATGAACAGCACTTAACATCACAATAGAAATTTAAAATGTTTTTTCCTCAATAAACTATCGACAAAAACAGTTTGGAATGACTTAGCAAATTAATTAAAACACAGAATTGGAACGTAGAAAACATTGTTTACGACAGCGTTTGCTCGTCCGCGACTCCGCTTAGTTTGCAAATTCTCGTAGGTGCGTGTGGGCAATGTGAATTGTGGACGTGTCGCGGCGCGGAAAGAGTTGAGTACCCGTCGGCTGTCAGTGTCGCGGCGCGGGGAGAGTTGGGTACCCGTCGGCTGTTGGTTCCGAGGTGGCCGCGCTGGCACCGGCGGGGGAGCGTCCCCGCGCCGGAATAGGGGTTCTGACAAACCAGCATACCCGTCGAAGTAGCATACCTCACACATCTGCGCACGCGCTACGCATGCGCAGTAGGCAATTACATCATCACGCTGTCGAACTCGTCGGAGCAGCATACCTCGACTGACAAGTAAGTAAAAGTATGCAATAACTGATTATTTAGAACTGCATTTTACTTCGTTTTGTAATTATTTTATATAGTGAAAGTATTTTATTCAGAGAGTAAGTTTTGTTCTGCAGTTAGCATCGTGGATCACTGTGCGTTATTATTATGGCACAGTGGCAGTTACATGCTTGTACTACACTTATTCAAAAACCATTTTGGGGCTTCACTCATGTGTGTTTTTTCTTCTTATTTTAAGGTGCAATGTGAATTCTGTCTGCGGTGGACACATGCTGAATGTGCAGAATAACGTTTTTAAGTGTAAAAAAAAATGCAACTTAAATTGCTGACTTGTACAGCCATCGTAGTTTGGAATCTTTTGAGACATAGTTTGTGTAGTTTTTGTCACTTGATGTTTTTGTACTTTTAGCAAACTGGCAACGTGTATTGTAGTTTGTACATAAAATATGTTTCATCGTCCTGCATCGGTTTTCATTTTGAATTCAACAATAAAGCTCATTTTTTTCGAGTCTTCTCAAATGTTTCTTTCAAAATTAAGCAATGGTGTTCCAACTGGCAAATTCTCTCACAGCCTGCAAAATCTGCTCAATTAAATCTAGACAATTTTCTGTCATGTAGACAACTATCATACATAATGGGTATCGCTGGAGCCAATATTTTGTTGTTTGATTATAATGTTGCCTTTTACACTAATTAGAAATGACAATTGTGTCACCTAGTGGGCAGTTCGTGTGCAAGTCATTATAATGTGCATTCAGCCTCAGTTTGGTGAGGAAACTGTCATCCGCGCCTGCATATGGTTTTTGTTTGATTTATTGACAACAGTTTATTTTGATATATAAAAATGTTTTCGTATGACGACCCTGTGCACATAATAGCCTACACCTGAACGCAGCAGTCAGCAAAATGAACACAACGGAATGAGACGCGAAGACTTAAATCATCTAAAAATACAGAAATTCATGCAAATCGTTTGTGGGAGCGCGTTGGCATATTGTCCTCTGAAGTTTTAATGTGGCTCTATAGTTGGCCTTATTTTTTGTTGACTAGTAAACTAAGGCAACAATGTGCTGTGGGTGCCCATTTCAGCCATCAAAACAACATACCGATGTTACAATCAGCCGTCAGAAGAGCATGCTCGTGTTAAAACTAACTATACATATGCTTCTTTGGTAGCTCTAGTGTTTTTAATATGCATCTTATTTAGCCTAATTGCAGTGTATTATTATCATTTACGGGATCGTCGTAACGTAGGAATGCTATTCTGACTACGTATGCTAGCCCGATAGAGGCAGCTGTCGAGGTATGCTGATCCGACAGAACACCGGCCGCGGCCGCAGGCCGGGGAGGAGGGCAAATCGAGCCAGCTCCCCGCAACCCCGCGGCTCCGGGCCACCGCTCGTTCGAACGCCATTTGCGGGAGTCGTGCGGAACCTCACGGATGCTTCGGGCTCCAGGTGGAGGAGTGGACACATCAGCATTAGCATGCTTACTTAGCATTAGCATGCTGACGAGAGGATAGGATAGTTTAGTTTGTGTACGCGTTTGTGTGAGTGCGTGCGTGGAGGGGGGGAAAAAAAAAAAAAAAAAAAAAAAAGACCATATGGATGCATCAAGCATAAACCAAGCTTGAGCCCGCATAAAGATGAACTGTATAAAATGTGCCCTACAGACGATCTTGTCGATCTTTCATCTTTATGAGATTGTCAACACTTAACGATCCTTAACCTAATATCGTCATATCGCCCATCCCTAAGTACGTTTAGTCAAGTTTGCAATCATTTCTTAACAGAAAACAGGCGACCTCAGCAGACTGTCTCGAACCATTCTGCTGCGTTAGATGTTGTGGTTTTTCAGCTTTTTGAGTCATCTTCAAATAGCCAGGCTATGTGAATGTCAGTGAACACATCAAAGCATTCTTCATTACAAGCAGAAGCAATTCTTCTTTGCAAGAAAAGCAGTCTTCATTGCAAGCAGAAGCAGTTCTTCATGTCAGCAAATATATGATAAGATAACATGGCTAGGCTATGTGAATGTGAGTGCAAAGCAAAGCATTCTTCATTGCAAGCAGAAGCAGTTCTTTATTGGAGCAAATGTATGATAACTTATTATTTACAATTGTTCCTACGATGATATTTAGGTTGATTCAATCGAGATTCTGGAAGATCACAGATCTCAAACTCCAGTCCTCGAAGGCCCCTATCCAGCCTTTTGTCAATCTCTCCCTCCCCTCAACACCTGGCAATAGATGGATATGCGCTTCACTCAAGAGAATTCTCCGCAATATCCATCTGGTACCTCTCCACAGTAATTTGGTCGGGAAAAGGCGGGACATTGTGTACAATAATTCGGGCTGATTAGACGATTCATTCTAGACGTTTGTTCTAACCAATCATGGCCACGGGTGAAAATTTCGTCTTCGTTCTTGCCGAAGGGGGGAAAAGTACGGACATCTTACTAGCTAGAAATGTACGAAGCGCCTCTCGCTGTTCAACATTCAACAAAGAAATGGTGAGTAATTCTGTGCGAACAGAATTAATTGCAATGTCCATTCGTCCATGTTAGGGTTAGGTTTGTTTGTTAGCTCCGGTGTCGGTGTAAGATGTGATCGGGCTGCCAGATTGAACCTGCAGATGATGTCAGCTCCAGGATTGTCTGGAAATTGTCTGTTTACAATAGTTCAAATAAATAAATAAAGTATCATGGTTTTACATTTTTAGGTTTATTTTTTATTTTTAAGAGTGGGAAAAAACAAAACAAAAAAAACAAAAACATTGAAGCGCCTTCGCGCTTTCCGGTGACGTCAGTACAGCAGCGCTAACAAAGTTAGCTTCGGTTTGATTTCTTTTTTAGCTGTTGAGAAATCAATCACAATAACAAAAAAAACAGTCTTAATAATAGGAACACATTAACAATCTAAACTGACAATATTTGTCACATCTGAGACAATTATTTTGTGTATTTATCATTTAGTCAATCTATTTAATTATTTATTCCATATATTTTGCGTTTATATTCTTAGGTGTATTTATGTTTTTACAATTTCAGCCCGTACATTTTGCCATTTAAATTACATTTTTAATATTTTCTTTCCAATGTTTGGCGGGCGACCCCGATCCGATCTGGCAGCCCGACACCGGCGTCGGCTTCCTGGGTTCGTCACAGTTACATATCCCGCCCCCAAACACAATGTCGCTCTGTGAATGGTCCGAGAGCAAGGTTACAACACACATGGATCAAATCTTTAAGTATCGTTATCAGACTTTTGCACAGCTTGCTGATAATTTCATTCAGGTGTGTTGGAGAAGGGAAATATGTAAAACAGGCTGGATATGGCCACTCAAGGACGGGACTCGAGGACCCGAGTTTGAGACCTGTAGACATTACACAACAAAAATCTAACCCACGTCTTCCCATAATAGAGTACCAAGTGGCGTCACAAACCACGGTGGAACTCTCGTGTATACGATTTGGTTTACAGAGACAAGAAGCATTGAAGGTCGAATGTGGGTATAAACTCTAACATTTACAATTGTTTGCATGCTTGAGTCGAGGGGGGGAAAAAAAGTGTCTTACCGTCAGAGAAATACAGGACGGCCAGAACAAATGGGTCATCCACCTCATTTTTTCGTCTCTCTCTTTCGAAAATTCTCTGGCTCCTGTTAAGGCTGCGGTTGGACACAGACTCGTCGCTTAACGATGAATTGTTCGACTCCTCCATGTTTACACTGCTAACTAAATGGTATCCATTCCAAACAAAACTCAAATTCTTCGCGCGACCGTTTGTTCTGCGCTTGCGCAGTTGGGTACATCCGCCGGGATGCATTGTGGCTTTTGTAGTGCGCGGAGATTTCACTCCCGGAAGTAACACGGATGAGTCATTATTTATCATTAACGCAGAATGAAATTGTTACCTTAATTTCGCTAGGTTGAACCATCTTATTTTTTTTTTTTAAACAATATAAGATATATGGTAACAGTACAGTATACTGTATATACTTGTTTGTGGCATTTTTGTTTGGTGTGGTGTGCTCTGAAATTAGAAAAGGTTTCTGGCCGTTTTGGTTTTGGTTGTATCATGAAGAGTCGCATAGCCTCTGGAGAGACACCTCCGGTAACTAAAGATAACAATTATAGTCAGGTTCATGGAAAATAGTTGTATATTTAAAAAAAAAAAAAAAAAAAAAAAAAAAGATGCATTGAAATTTTCACATTTACAGCAAATGTCAGTAATGCTACAAGCTGAGGTAGCTTCTATTTTACAAACAGCTAGTTTAAACATAGGACAATTTCAGACCATTTGAAAAACAGCGATTTGTTAAGGTATTATGTTGTTCATCAAAGAAAAAAAAAAGAAAGACAATACGACGAAATTCAAGCAATTTCAGTCAATATAAACATTAAATACAGTTTGTGGCGATATTCTTTTTGCCCCCAAAGAAATACAGTACACCCCCCCCCTCCCCCCACAAAGAGGCAACATGTACAATACCAACTTTCAGTTGACTTATTTAAAGTTAAAGTTGTAGTAGTAGTAGTTAACATAACACTGTGGATATTTAAGACATTAAGACAAAAAGCACCTGAATAAAACGTGAGAACAGAAAGACAAATTCCCTCGATTGCAACATTATTCAGTCATTTGCATACTGTGGTTCTTCAACTTAATAAAATATTGCATTTAAAACCAAGAAAAACTGAACTAATGTGGTAGTGTAAACAAATTACAGCACGTGAAATCATAGGACTGTTATTTTAAGGACTCTTGACATTTATAATTATAAATGACAGAAATATTCTGTAAAAGGTTACTGGTGCAGCTTTTTCAAGTTTGCTGCAATCATATCTGCTCCATAGAGTAAGGCATTCAATGTAGTGTGAAATAGGGGGGGCCGGGTTTCATTTCCACTGCTCCACATTGTCCATGTAGTCCTCCAAGGTGCCACTTTCATCCATTTCCCACCAGTCTGGGAGGAGCCCGTCGGAATCCACATTCTCATCGTCCTCAGCCTGTTCTTGGGACTGAGTAACTTGCGGGTGTTTTTCCATCGCAGGCGGCGCTCGGGTGGTCTTCTGCTGGCGTCCTTGCTTGGCTGCGAGCCTCCCCCGAAGCCGCCGCCTCCTCTCCTGCTGCCGCCTCTCCCTGGCCTGCCTGCGCTCCTGCTGCCGCGCCCGCTGGAAACGCTGCAGGAAGAGATCGCGGGCGTACTCGTAGAGCTCCACGTCCCAGCGGTTCAGCTGGCGGATCCGCTGCTGCGTTTCGGCAGCGACGTCCACGCCGGAGGCCCGCGTGCCGTTGAGCTGCGTGAAGGGAGCGATGAAGGCCAGGCGGAAGGTGCGCTCGAACAGGTACTGGGTTTTGCGCTGGTACTCGGTCAGGCCGTAGAAGGCCATGCCGCGCAGGTTGCGCTTGGCGCTCTCCAGGAGCACGGCCCAGCGCTCGTCCTGGCCCATGGCCGAGACGTTGTAGCAGCCCACCAGGCTGAGGTCGGCCAGCATACGCGTCTGCCGGTTGTTGGCCAGGTTGTACGGGCAGTCGGTGAACTCCTGCAGGGAGCAGCCCGACCAGTCGTCGCCCGGGTAGCAGCTGGGCAACTCGGACGAGGTGGGCGAGCGGCCGTCGCACACGTGCAGCGAGGCCTTCCATGTGGCGCCGCGCTGAACGTGACGCCACTCGCTCAGGTAGCGCGACACCGGGTCTCTCAGGATGGTGATGTAGTAATAGTTCCTACTGGGGAGAGAAGAAAGTCAACCCTTGGGATCATATCCATCCTGTTTGCACTGTACACTCTTCTAGTAATTTTAGTAAACAATTGTTAATATCTTTGCTTTTAAATGTGCTGGAAGACGCATTCATTTATTACTTGTGTTGGTAAAAAAAATACATGGGATGAGGACAGTGTAAAAATATTTGCACATTATATCACAATCACAATATTAGGGGAGAGGGGCGGAAAAAATATATACTGATATATATATATATATTAGGGGTGTGAATTGCCTAGTACCTGACGATTCGATTCGTATCACGATTCACAGGTCACGATTCGATTCGATACCGATTAATCCCGATACGAATGGTCACGATTCGATACCGATTAATCCCGATACGAATTTATAAGTCGATTGTTGCGATTTTTTTTCATTCATATTTAGAAAATACTAATCAGTAAGCTTGTAGAGTGTAAGATTTATATGAAAATGTATTATTTATTTATCTGAAATTTCAGTCTTATAGAGGTTGTAATCTGTTTCATGTTTGAACAGCATTAAAATAAAAATATTAAGGCGTAATGTGCCGTTCATATAACATTCTTCCATGCTCAAGATGTGAATCCTTAAAAAAAAAAAAAAAAAAAAAAAAAAAAAAAAAAAAAAAAAATCGATTCTGCCGATTATTGAATCGATTCGAGAATCGCGCGATGTAGTATCGCGATATATCGCCGAATCGATTTTTTTTTAACACCCCTAATATATATGTTATTTTTTCAAAATAATTCAGCTTTAACTCAGGAAATCTGGTTTATCTGTTTGACGTCGAATTGGTCAATAATTGCCGATAATTATCGGCCACCGATATTATCATGCATCCCTATAGAATAGGGCTGGGCCAAAACGATTACGATTTTAATCAATGTAATGAACCTAACAAATATTTATTTAAAGGTTTCATTTATTCAAAAATAAACCATGAGCAGAATGTTCAGACAACAATATTGTATACTGATTATTACATCAATTTTAACGTAAACATTCATAGCTTGTGAAAAAAATAGCTACCGGTATTCATAAAAGTGTATTATTTATATATACCTTGATTTAACGTTTTAGATCATTTTCAACGATTCAATTTTTAAAATGACGATTAATTTGATTTATTCCCCAGCCCTACAATAATAGCCGGAAATGTTTCGTCTTGGTCTATTTTTTCTTGACATCAAAAAACCTGAAATTTGCACAGTATCAGTTAGGGGTGTGAATTGCCTAGTACCTGATGATTCGATTCGTATCACGATTCGATTCAATACCGATTAATCCCGATACGAATTTCTAAGTTGATTGTTGCGATTTTTTTCTTACTCAAATTTAGAAATACTAACACAGTAAACTTGTACATGTGCACTGCAAGATTTGTATGAAAATTTATTATTTATTAATCTGAAACTTCTGCCATAACTGTGAGCCACTGTATTAAACAATCAGGTTGTAATCTGTTTTATATTTGAACAGCTTTGAAATAAAATATTAAAGCTTAATGTTCCATTAATTAATATAACATTATTCCATGATTACGGTGTGAACCCTAACCCGAAGTAAGATGTTTTGATGCGATATATTGCCGAATCGATTTTTTTTAACACCCCTAGTACCAGTACTGTAACGTTATTGTTGTATGATATGACCTGACGGCACGGGCTACCTCTGCATGGTCTTGGGCGCCTCCCGAGAGTCCATCCGCGACGGGACGCAGCGCGTCAGCTCGGTCCAGTCGGCGTGGAGGCCGCAGCTCCAGCCGGTGGAGAACCTGGAGAAGAGCCACGTCTCCTTCTTGCCCGGCCGGTAGCAGGTGCACTTCTTCTGGCCGGCGTGGCACTCGCACGGCCTCTCCAGCTGGATGTTCCGCACCAGGTGTCGGCCGAACGTTGTGCCGCCTGTCTTCTGGATGTGCAGGAACACGATGACGTCGTCTCCCTTGATGTTGAAGTCCACAGCGCGGTTCAGGTCCGCCTCGGAGAAGTTGAAGCGGGGGATGAAGCGCACCAAGGCGCCGTCTTCTGCGATGTACGGATCCCGTTTCTCTTGGAAGTCGCCGCCATTCAGGGAATCCGCCGTGCCAGCCACGTGGAGCCAGGAACCCAGCTGGTGGAGCATCTGGCACTCGGTCCCGCTCGGACACACGTACTGGATCATGATGACGCCGAAGATCAACGCCATGAGCAGCACCACCAGGAGTCTGTGGTGGCTGCTGGACTTGTCATCCATTTTTCCAGGAACGAGCAGAAGAACATCACTCGTCAGAACCGGCTCGAGGCATACGCGAACTGAGAAGCTCCCACGAAGCTACAGAAACCTGCAGGACACAAAGCAGAGAAACTTAAGTCCAGAATCTCAAAACAATGTCCAAAGAAAAATGAAATCAAGCTGTGGTCTTGAATCTCATTAGATTAGCTCTATTTGCAAGCGGAACTGGGTCATTTTTTTGTGATTTTGTTCGTATCGTGGAGCATACGATGACTATTTTCAACGGTGTTGCACACGGTGTCTGATTGTGTTAATCTGCAAAAGAAAGCCTGAAAACGTCTCGCCTTTTCATTGAGATGAGGGACAACTGCAAAAATAAATTATGCTTAGGCTAAGTCGTGGATCCGCTGGGAGAGACGACCACCACCAAACAATAACACGCAGCCGATAGCGAGCTAGGTAGCTAACGCTTGTTAGCCTCGTCGGATAATAATAACAAAAAACAAAAACAAAAAAACACATACTCTCATTTCTCGTGCCGCTGTACCCAGGAGTAACACACGCAGATACCACAGCATCGTCGTCGATTACATTGTAGCGTTCGTTAGAGCCATAAAGAAAAAAACAACAGCAT
The DNA here is from genome assembly GCF_051991245.1 of Festucalex cinctus. Taxonomy (NCBI): domain Eukaryota; kingdom Metazoa; phylum Chordata; class Actinopteri; order Syngnathiformes; family Syngnathidae; genus Festucalex; species Festucalex cinctus. Next base: position 18,985,380 of record NC_135419.1, read on the forward strand.
CGTAAATCAAAAGGCTTTCACTGGCCACCACCGACCGATTCTTGACCTTTTCTTCCCAGCAGCCTTTGCGCTGATTTCGGCGTGAAAATACGTCATCTCAATGTTCAGGTAGGCTCGATGGACACAAATATACGACGTTATATTGTTTGTTTACATGTATGCGCGTTAATGTATGTTAGTCTACAAAAAAATACACACCCATTGAATTGTGTTTTATAATTGTATGAATAGTAATTCGGACGCAGGACTCCTTCACCGCCGAAATAGCTCAGTTGGGAGAGCGTTAGACTGAAGATCTAAAGGTCCCTGGTTCGATCCCGGGTTTCGGCATTTTGCTGTCCTGACAGATATTTCCTTACTCAAATCTATCTTTCTATCTATCCATTTATCTATCACCTCCTACCTACCAAACTCCCTGAAGTAGTGGAATTTGTACAATATCTCAATGGTGTATTTACTTTATAAATCAATGACGACATCCCGTAATCATGGATTTTTTTTTCTTTCTAAGCTTCTTTCAAAGATAATTTAAAAAAAAAATGAAAAAAAAATGAATCCAAATCTAATTTCTTGTGCATGTGTCTGCGTCTTGTATAATAGCATAATAATAATACAATATTATTATGCTATTATACAAGACGCACACATGTACAAGAAATAATAATAATAATAATATAAGATGGCGGCACGGTGAGCGAGTGGTTAGCACGTCCGCCTCCCAGTTCTGAGGACTCTGGTTCGAGTCCAGGCTCCGAAGAAAAAGAAGAAGAAGAAGAAGCGTCACGGTGTACGAGTGGTTAGTACGTCCGCCTCCCATTACTGAGGACTCGGATTCGAGTCCAGGCTCCAGCCTTCCTGGGTGGAGTTTACATGTTCTCCCCGTGCCCGCGTGGGTCTTCTCCGGGTACTCCGGTCTCCTCCCACATTCACTTGTGAGTGTGGATGGTTGTTCGTCTCTGTGTGCCCTGCGATTGGCTGGCAACCAGTCCAGAGTGTCCCCTGCCTACTGCACAGAGCCAGCTGAGATAGGCTCCAGCACCCCCCGCGACCCTTGTGAGGAATAAGCGGTCAAGAAAATGGATGGATGGATAATATAATACATAGTAATATTCTTATTATGCTATTATAACGGAATGGGTGGTCATGTGACATGAGCACCCCTTCAGTGTGGCCTGCATGAGCAAACACACTCTTGCAATGTGAACTTTGGAGTTTGCGTTTTGTTTGTGATGATGGCGAACATCTTTCTGACTTGTGTGCTTTTGTCGTCCTGTCAACTGACACTTGGAGGTATGAGCATTAAAAATGATTGCATGTTAAGTGTATTTGACAAGTTTGTTTTTTTATTTGTATTTTTTATCCTGATGACTTGGACACGTTCGGCCGGCAGGTCCGCTGTTCCTGTCCGGCAAAGAGGCCGACGGCATCCTGAGCAGACGGACGCGTTCCAACACGGGCGTGTTCGAGGAGCTGCTGGAGGGCAACCTGGAAAGAGAATGTGTGGAGGAAGCGTGCAACTTTGAGGAGGCCAGGGAGATCTTTGAGGATAATGACAAAGCAGTGCGTCTTGAGCAACTTGAGTATTTATTTTATTTTAGTTTTTACTCGTCATTTTCTCCATCTTGTTTCCTGTTTGTGCTCACTGAAAGTGGCATCACTCTCGTTTCAGATGGACTTCTGGGCTGCTTATATTGGTAAGGATGACAAAATACGCATTTATCCTGTCAGAGAAGGGCTATATGATGAAACTAGGGATAAGCGAGTACCAATAACCGGCCTTATTTCAAGGTATCGGTACTACCTACTTGCAATTTGATGCCCCCATGTGGCTGTTTAACAACGACGAACTGAAAATTAGAAGGATAGGAAATTGCTATATATTTTATGCAATTTTAAAGGGAAAAAAAAGATGTATGAGATTTATAGATCTTTAACTCATTCACTCCCAGCCATTTTCACCTCTTTGCTTCCAGCTGCTTTGTTGGATTTTAACTGATTTTGCAAGGCCCACAGAATATTGTGTTCTATTTCTATAAAAACACGGAACACACCAAAAGAAAGATTAGTCTCTGTTTTCATCAGGAAAAAAAGTACATTTGTATTTGCTTCCGTTTTGCACCAAATAGCATTAGAATATAGCTCAGTTTGGTAAAAACACTGACAAAAAGAGCTTGCTTCTACATGGCCCTGGTTGATCTATTATACTCTGTTGCCACCTGCTTTCCGCAATAACTACCATTGCTTTAAGCCACCTCTTCATGTCAGAAGCTGCATCAAAGCCTTCTGTATGCTCTTGCATTAAGAAAAAAAAAAAAATTACCGCTTTCCCTGCTTCCCAGAGAAGAGATGGAGATATATTTGGAGAGTCATTTATTTCCAAAAAATCTGCCCACTCCCTTCTAATAATTTTATCAAACTCTACGTCTTTCAGTAATGAGATGTTAAAACGCCATATCGGGGGAGGTTTAAAGGTAGAGTCAATTTGTAGAGTGAGGGAGACTGGTGCATGATCACTTATAATTATAGAATGTATTTTTATAGCAGTTTTATCAACAATAGAATTATTTGTAAGGAAAAAATCAATTCTTGAGAATGATCGGTGCACAGCAGAGAAGAAAGTAAATTCCTTCTTAGTTGGGTTTTGAAGTCTCCAGCCATCGCTGAGGCCAAAATCCTCCATATATTCATCTATTACTTTAGCGGATCGTAATCGCCTTGTATATATCGTATTATTAGAACGATCTATTAACGGGTTCAAGACCGTGTTAAAATCACCTCCAATAATAATAGTAGAATTTGTTGCTAAATCGAGTAACCGAGAGAAAAATTCATGGAAAAAATCAGGGTCATCATTATTTGGGGCATATAAATTACCAATTGTATATACTTTATTAAATATAGTTACCTGGATAATAATATATCGGCCCTCTAAATCTGTTACTATATTATTTAGAGTAAAGAATAAATTCTTATGTATAAGTATAGAGACACCTCTTTGTCTACTATTATAGGAGGCAGAGTAAACTTGACTAAAATTTTTATCTATACATAATTTTTCTTCTGATTTTTGTAAGTGGGTTTCTTGTAGGAGACAAATATCTGCCTTAAATTTTGAGAGATGGTCTAAAATTTTTATTCTTTTTGCCTGGGAGCGAGTGCCACACACATTCCAGGAGACCAGAACTAATTTCTGCATACAAGCAATATAGACTCAGTCTTATGTATACATCTATATAAGCTGCTTATTAATATTAACATATTGTAGGATAGCAAAAGAGTAATTAGGCAATTTATATAATTTATATAAAGAGAGAGATAGCAAGTAGATAAGTATAATAGTGAAGAAACGTGGGGGGAAGTGAGTGTGAAGGAAATCTGTGGGGGATTCAACATAACAATACACCAGTAAATGGTGACCTAAGCGGTAATTAGAGGGAAAATTATATCATATTCAACTTATAAAAAGAAACAGGATCAAAAATTAGAAAAATACCTGGAAGATAAAATTAAACAACTAACGGATGAATATGTATTAAACCCAAATAATCAAATATGGATAGAACTACAGAATATAAAAATACAGTTAGATAACATGTTATCTAAAAAGACAGAGTTTATAATACAACAGTTGAGATATAATAATTTTGAACATAATAATAAATCAGGTAAATTCCTGGCAAATCAACTTCAACGGAATCGGGAAAAATCTCTTATAACGGCTATTAAAGATATAAATGGTGAATGCACACAATCACCAGAAGAAATTAACCATATTTTTTATAACTATTATCGAAATCTATACACAGAAATTAATAGACCTAACCCTGAATATATTGAGGAATTCCTAAACAGCTTAAATATACCTCAGTTATCTATTGAACATAAAGATATTCTCGATACCCCGCTTACTATAGATGAGTTGTATCGTGCTTTAGACAGTATGCCTAATGGCAGAGCACCTGGTCCAGACGGCTTTCCGGCTATATTTTTTAAACATTTCTGGTTAATGTTTGCTCCATTATTTCTAAGAGTAGTAACTGAAATTAAAAGTAAAGGTGATATACGTCAAGATATGAATATAGCAGCAATTAAACTTTTATTAAAGCCAGAAAAAGACCCTACCCTCCCGTCAAGTTACCGACCGATATCACTAATTAATACCGATATTAAAATTATCGCTAAGGCCTTGGCATCTCGATTAGAGACGGTAATCTCGACAATTATTCATAGTTATCAAACAGGTTTTATTAAAGGTCGTCATTCTACTAATAATATTAGGAGACTCTTTAACTTGATTAGTATGTCACAGCGGTATGATAAAAAGGCAGTTGTTATTTCGCTGGATGCAGAAAAAGCATTCGATAAAGTTAACTGGTCCTTCCTCTTTGCTGTCTTAAATAAATTCGGCTTCGGGGAGTCATTCATTCAATGGGTCTCAATATTATATGATTCTCCTAAAGCTACAGTTACTACTAATGGGATTACATCACAGAGTTTTACTTTACAAAGGGGAACAAGACAAGGGTGCCCAATTTCTCCTTTATTATTTGCTATATTTATTGAGCCGCTTGCATTAGCTATACGTCAGGATAGACGGATCCAAGGAATCCACTCCGGGACAATAGAACATAAAATTAATCTATATGCCGATGATATATTACTCTATTTAGAAGAACCTGCTATCTCGCTAGGGGAAGCATTTAAATTAATAACTAAATTCTCTCACTTATCAGATTACTCTATTAACTGGACAAAATCAACATTATTACCTATTACAGAAAATTCATGGAATCCTACAAGTCAGGATCCACACTACTCCTTTCCTACAGGTAATTTAAAATACTTAGGTGTTAAAATTTCACCTAAGTTAACTGAATTAACTTCTTTAAATTTTTCACCATTATTGGATAGTATCCGTAGTGACCTGGAGCGCTGGAATAATCTTCCGATCTCTTTAATAGGACGGATAGCTACTATAAAAATGAAAGTTTTACCAAAGATTAATTATTTATTTTCAATGATTCCATTTAAACCTACGTCTAACTGGTTCCAATCGCTGGACTCTGCTATCATAAAATTCTATTGGAATAAAAAAAAAGCCAAAATTAGTCTATCTACTCTTCAGGAAAGTAAATCTAAAGGAGGTTTAGAGGCACCAAACTTTATGTACTATTATCTAGCTAATCAACTACAATATCTTGTGCTATGGACACAACCCAACAGAGATACTAACTGTTGGTTGGAATTGGAGCAGAAGGATTGTAATAATCTTAGACTGTCAGATTTACTCTTTATTACAAAATCAATAAGACGACATAATTGTTTTAAAAACCCAATGATAGCCGCCACCCTGACTGCCTGGTGGAAGGCATTAGAAATTACAAACTCCCAATTGGCGCCCTGTGGGCTCTCTCCCATTTGGCATAACCCCGACTTTCAACTTAATAATCAGTCGTTCCATTTAAGCCTATGGGAGCAGAAAGGAATTACACACCTTCATCATCTTTTCTCAGATAATAAGTTTATATCGTATACAAACTTGGTCCAGAAATATGAAATAAAAAAGGGAAATTTCTTACATTATCTGCAAGTTAAAAATATGGTTAAGAAACAAATCCCAACACTTCAGGATACGCTCCAACTGCCTGTCTTAGCTAAAGATATTATAAAGCTTTCTCCAACAACAATAAAGAAAATATCAAAAATATATAAGTTATTTTTATACACAAATAAAACGTATTTACCGACTTTAAAATGGGAAAAAGACTTGTCTATAGTTCCGGAACCAGACTTTTGGACCCAAATCTGTGAAAATGTATTTAAAATGACCAAACAGACAAATTTGCAACTTATCCAATATAAGATACTTCATAGAACATATATTACACAATATATGATGAAAAAAATGGGACTCTCTGACTCCGACATTTGTCTCCAGTGCTCACAAAACACTGCCGATACTTATCTTCATGCTTTATGGTCATGTACTCCAGTGCTGCATTTCTGGACTAAAATCTTGGAAAAGCTCGCTGATATATTAAACTGTAGGCTTCCTTTATCTCCAAGACTGTGTTTACTAGGTGACTTAACAATAACTGAGCTACCATGTAAACAATCTCAATCTATATTTATAGCCCTTACTATTGCTAAAAAAATAATCCTTGTCAATTGGAAAAATAAACAATCTCTAAATATCGACCACTGGTTAAACTTACTAATAAATTATATCTCAATGGAAAAAATCTCTGCCTTAAATAAAAATCAAGTATCAAGATTTAAACAAATATGGTCTATGTACATAGAATATTTTAATCTCAATTTGGCAACTTAATCCTGCCAAGATTCTGCCTGTTAACGAGAGCCACCACATCGTTACAACTTCTGTTTTCGCTGCTCCTGTATTTGGTATTTTGTATCTGATTGTTTTTATTTTTATATAGTCAGGAACCTAGTTGCTGCTAGTGGGCTCGAGCATACCACACTATACGACACTATACTCAATAACTCCTTAAGATCTATTTCTAGTGGGCACTAAGCATCAACACTTGGTGTTACTGCATGCTAATTAGTCAATTTTCTTAACGCCGTCCCCTGTGGTCGGGCGGGGGTGGTTCTACCCCCCCCCCCCCCCGTTGTCTGCTCGGTGGCGGTTGCGTCTTGGCCGCTCCCTGGGCCCCCTGTGGGGTGCGGTGTTGGGGTGCTTCCCCTGGTGCCCGGGGCGGTGCCGTCCCGGCGCGGTCCGCTGCTCCGTGCCCGGCGGCGCGGTTCGGGGTGGGTGGGCCTCCGGTGTGCCCCGTGGTTCCCTCTCCCCTCACCCTTCCTCCCCCCCGTCGCCTCTCCCTCCTCGCCTCCTCCCGCCCATCCTCCTCTGCCTCCCGGTCCCTTTTCCCTTGTCGCCCTCCCTCCTCCTCTCCCCCCCCGCCTCCTGCCCTGCAGCCGCCCTTTCGCCTTCTTGTCGTCTTCTCCCCGCTTCCCCCGCCCCCCCCCCCCCTTCCCTGTCTGCCCTGCGGCCCCTCCCACTCCCTCTGCCTGGGCCTGGGGCTCCCTCCCCGGCCCGGGCGTCGGGCTCCGGGGGCCGGGCGAGGGTTTGGGGCCTGCCCCACTCCGGTATAACTCCTGGCGCCCCGGGCGGGCTCCGGTGGCCGGTGGGCTGTCCGGTAGCCCTGCTGCGCTGGCTGTCTGCCCATTGTGGTGCCGGGTGGATGAGGTGGGGGGCGGCGGGGGGTGGGGGTGCTGGGGGGCGGGCGTGCCACCTACACCCGCCGGGTTGGGTGAGGCCCCGCTGGTCGCTCCTCTTACTCACTTCACTAGCTTGCACTATACACTTTGTAAATATACACATAGGGCACACAACACATTTCTTGGTGGGGTGGGGAAGGGTGGAAACACCGTCTTCACCCTTCAACTCCCCTCCAATTTTAATGCACCTCACGTCCAAGGGGAGGGGTGAGTTGGGGCGGGGAGCCATCAGAGGGGATGGACTGCAGTGCCTGGCAGCGCTGTGGTCCCCCCCATTTGTGTCCCTGCCCCACCACTTTGTCCCTCCATTCCCTTTTTTAATGCACCACACATATACATATTCATTTTTTGGGGGGGGATACGGGTGTGTCGGAGTAGGGGAAATTTTTTCCCTCTGCTCCGACTCACCTGCTCCCAATTTTAATGCACCACACGCACACACTTGTATATACACTGGGTGGGGCCACATTCACGGTGTAAGGGTAGAGCTCGCCAGTCGGCGAGCTGGCGGACTCAGTAACAGGGTTAGGTGTCACTTGTACTCTGGCGTGACGACCGGGGCCTCTCCCCACCGGGCTCGGTGTTCTGGTGTCCCGCCTTCTCCCCTGGTGCTTCCTCCTCTGCTTCCCCCCTCCCGCCGCTGTGCAAATCTCGCGCGGCTGGAGGTGGGGTGGGCACATCTTCCCTCTCTGCGCTGCTGCCCGGTGCCGGCTTCCGGGGGGGGGGTGGGGGGTTCTCGCGGGGGGCCGGGTTGCGGGGGGGGGTGGCGGCCGTCGGGGGGGGGCGGCTTGTTTGGGGGGGGGGGTGGAGGTATGGGTGGGTGGGGGGTTGGGTGCTGGGGGTCGGGGTGTGTTCGGGGGTTTGGGGGTCGGGGGTGGTGGGGCCTGGGTCGTGGTGGATGGCGGGTTTGGGTGGGGTGCGGGGGGGTCGTGGGGGGATGGGGGCTGGGGACCGGTGGGGCGCTGTGGGGGCCCGCTGGGCCTGGTTCTGCGGCCTTGGGCTCGGGGGTGTGGGCCGGGGCTGGGGCGGGGGTGTTCCGGGTGTCTGGGTCGGCTCGCCGACCGGTGTCCGCTCGGGTGGCTTGGGGGTGGCCTTGGTGCTGCCGCGGCCTGGGGATTCCGGGGGGGGGGGGGGGGGTGCTCGCTTTGCTGGACCGCGGTTGACGGCTTCTTTCTTTGGTGGTGGTCCTTATGCATGCCAGATCCGTCGCACCAGCATCTACTGAAACTCAACAGAAGTACCCTCTCCCTCCCACAGCCCCTTGAATCAGTTGGTGCTGGTGTCTGTGGTTCTCACTTTGCTTTATCTATCCTTCCCTCCTTCCTCTCTTTAGTTTTTCCTCTGGTCACTTGAGATCTTAATTTATTAGAAGTATGAGGTTTCTGGGGTTGGCATAAGACTCCGGTTTTGTAACCACGCAGGAGGGGTCTTGTTGGTGCTGGACTTCACTTTGATGGATTGGATGTACTGGCTTCTATTGATCTCACTCTGCCTTATCGATCCTTCCCTCCTTCCTCTCTTTAGTTTTTCCTCTGGGCTCTTGAGATCTCGCTAAATTTGCTGGAATTTAGAGGCTTCGGGGTTGGCGTAAGACTTTGATTTTGTAATCATGGGGAAGGCAGGAAGTGTTTGGTCGGTGCTGGATGTCACTTTGATTTACCTTTCTTTTCTCTTTATTTCTGTTTTTTTCTGACCTTTTCTCTGGTCTCCTGACCATTTAAATCTCACGACTCTGGCAAGATTCTGAAGTACCTGGTTAAGGCGAAGGGTAATGGGATATTTATAAGGTTTTAGGTGAATGAATGAGTATAAATTTATACGTATTTGCACGCACGCACACGCACGCACGCAAACGCACGCAAACGCACACACGCAAACGCACGCACGCACGCAAACGCACGCACGCAAACGCACGCAAACGCACGCACACAAAAAAAAAAGAAAAAAAAAAAAAAAGAAAAAAAAAAAAGAAAACAGCAATGATGACAAGACGTTGAATCGGTAAGACTACCGAATGAACAATTCTGAGCTCTTCAAAAAAAAAAAAAAAAAAAAAAAAACAAAAAAAAAAAAAAAAAAAAAAAGTGTGAACACGTTTTTGGGAGGGAAGGACAAAGTGTTAAAAAAACGCTTTTACACGTTTTTGGGATTGAATGAGTTAATAATAATAATAATAATAAGAGAAGATCCGTTATGGATATTTCATCTTATCTCAAGTCATGTTTGTGAGTGATGAAGTCAGAGGCATGAAACGTGATCGTCGTGTGCTGTACCTTATTGTCTCACCCGAAACATCCTCAGACGGCGACCAGTGCAAGTCGAACCTGTGCGTACATCAGGCCACGTGCAAAGACGGCTTCAGCTCCTACACGTGTCTATGCCAACACGGTTTCACGGGTGTCCACTGTGAGATCGGTGAGCGGAAAAAATCATACAAGTGGACATTTACATGAACGGAAAAAAAAACAAAAACACAGACACACAACCGGCAGACATTTCAGCTAGTTCACATGGGCACACAGTCTTCTTTTTTTGTTGGCTTCTTTTTCAATGCAAGTTTGTAACAAACAGTTACTGACGTTATAGTATAAAATATCTATTCAATTTTATTTTTTAACCGCCAAATTATGTTGGAAAACAAAATAACCTCAAATCTGAAATATTCTCAGTAGCATCTTTTTTTTGTCCTATCATGCTCTGTACAGAAACAGCAAGAAACAGCAGCATTTTATTTATTTATTTATTTTTTTATGAAAACTCAATTCAACTTTATTTATAAAACAATTTAAAACAAGCATTAATGTATACAAAGTAGGGTTGGGAACCTCTGGGTACCTTACGATACGATCCGATATACGATACAAGGCTCACGGTAACGATTACCTCACGATATGACGATACCGTGATTATCGATATATTGCTCAGGTAATAAATCCACGATAAAACTAATCATAAAATAATAATAATAACAAAAATAATAATATAAATGAATAAAACTAAAATAAATAAATAATCAATCAATAAATAATGCAAATAAACACAAAAAATAAAAAACAATAATTAGTAATATAATTAATAATAAAGATAAATAAAATATAAAGATATGTAGAAACATAAATCATATATAAATTAAAAATAATAAAAATAAATACTACTACTACTAAGAAGAAGAAGAAGAACTACTAAGCTCGGGCGTCGTCACGGTGTACGAGTGGTTAGCACGTCCGCCTCCCAGTACTGAGGACTCAGATTCGAGTCCAGGCTCCAGCCTTCCTGGGTGGAGTTTGCATGTTCTCCCCGTGCCCGCGTGGGTCTTCTCCGGGTACTCCGGTCTCCTCCCACATTCCAAAGACATGCATGGCAGGTGAATTGGGCGCTCTGAATTGTCCCTAGGTGTGCTTGTGCGTGTGGATGGTTGTTCGTCTCTGTGTGCCCTGCAATTGGCTGGCGACCAATTCAAGGTGTACCCCGCCTACTGCCCAAAGCCAGCTGAGATAGGCTCCAGCACCCCCCGCGACCTTTGTGAGGAATAAGCGGTCAAGAGAATGGATGGATGGATGGAAAACTAAGCTGATGAGTCTTCTTCGCCTGAAGACTTCCATCCATTTCCTCGCCACTCTGAGGCGCTCCCCCTAGTGGCCCGCCAAGTAATTGCACAATAAGTCATGAACAATGGAGCCGTTGTAGTGGCTGAATAACTGCAAATATTGTGATACGTATCGATAATCAATCGGGAGACAAAGTATCACGATATATCATCGCACTCCTAATACAAAGTGCTGCATGACACGGAGCGAGAAGGTAGGACTCAGACGCAGAGTGTAAGTTGGCCAACAAGGCTGCAACTTTAATCCAATTGAACAAAAAACACCTCTCAAGGAGGGAAAAAAGGCAGAACAGAAAAAGCTCCAAACTGGAGATAAAACAAGGGCACTCAAAAACAGGGACAACTAAAGGCGCTCCGCTAGGGAGGAAAACAAGGGGCAAACTAAGGGCGCAAGACAAAGCAAGGCTAGACATCGAACGAGGACTGTGGAACAAGGGCTGTGAGGACGCTTCCATGCACTGAGATGTGACACTTCGGCAACGGAGGGGAGAATGCAGGTGGCTTTTATGTCCGGGTTGATTGGGAACAGGTGGTGGTGATCATGGGCGTGGACCGGTAATCAGTGAGCTGCAGGAAGGGTAAGTGACCTGGGGTGAGAGGAGAGTTAATACTTTCAAAATAAAACGGGAACCTGACTTTGAAAACAAAAGCATGAACCGCCACTCTGGTGGCGGCGTGACAGTACCCCCCCCTCAACGGCCGGCTCTCGACGGCCCAGGAATGTCAGGGTGCTCTTCATAGAAATCGTCGATGAGGGAGGGGTCCACGATGAACCGGGCGGGCACCCACTGCCTCTCTTCTGGCCCGTAACCCTCCCAATCCACCAGGTATTGGTGTCCCCGGCCCCGCTTTCTGACGTCCAACAACTTTCTTACTTTATAGACCGGGCCCCCCTCCACCATCTCCGGAGGGGGCGGCGCGGGCTCGGGCGGGACCAGGGAACTGTCCTGGACTGGCTTGACCTGGCTCACGTGGAAGGTAGGGTGGGTGCGGAGGGAACGAGGCAGGCGAAGGCGCACGGCGGCAGGGCCTATAGTCTTTGCAACTGGGAATGGCCCCACGAATCTCGGGGCCAACTTTGGACAGGGAACTTTGAGATGAAGATTTTTTGTTGAAAGCCATACCTTCTGCCCTGGCTGGTACTGTGGCGCGACCCTCCTCCTCCGGTCAGCAGCTCTTTTCACCCTGTCGCCTTGACGTTGAAGTGCCAGTCGAGCTGCTGACCAGATTCGGCGACATCGGCGGATCATGGCGAGGACCGAGGGGACTGAGGCTTCCTCCTCCAGGTCCGCGAAGTACTGTGGATCGTATCCGTGAACACATTTGAACGGCGTGATTCCTGTGGCAGAGGTGGGTAAGGAGTTATGCGCCAGTTCAACCCAGACCAAGTTCTTGCTCCAGGAGGACGGATTTTGGGAGACCAAGCATCGTAGTCCGGTCTCCAGCTGTTGGTTGAGCCTCTCGGCCTGTCCATTGGCCTCTGGGTGGTAGCCTGAGGTCAAGTTCGCCTTAGCCCCTATGGCTCTGCAGAACTCCCTCCAAAAACGAGAAACAAACTGGGGACCGCGGTCCGACACTATGTGCCGCGGGAATCCATGGATCCTGAACACCTGGTCGATCATGACTTCGGCGGTTCTTTTGGCTGAGGGAAGCTTAGGTAATGGGATAAAGCGGGCCATCTTAGAAAAGCGGTCGACGACAGTGAGTATTGTGGTTTTACCATGCGAAGTGGGAAGTCCAGTCACAAAGTCCATAGAAATCTCCGCCCAGGGCCTTGAGGGGATCGGCAGTGGTTGGAGGAGACCCATCCGGGGTTGATTTGATGATTTATTCCGGGCGCAGACTGGGCAGGCCTTGACATAATCACGTACCGAGGTCTCCATTGAAGGCCACCAAAATCTCCGGGCGACGACGTATAGGGTCCTGCGAGTACCTGGGTGGCAAGAAAGACGAGAGGTGTGTGCCCAATTGATCACCTGCGCTCGTAGACCCTCCGGGACGTAGAGCCGTCGTGGTGGACACTCCTTTGGAGCGATCGTGTCTTGGAGAGCCTCCTTGACATCCTCTTCAACCTGCCAGGACATGGTTCCGACAATGCAATCCCTAGGCAGGATGGGTTCAGGTTCGGCTGTTGTGGTTTCCGGGTCATGGATTCGGGACAGAGCATCTGCTTTGACGTTCTTGCTTCCGGGTCTGTAAGTTAGAGAAAACGAAAACCTGTTAAAAAACAATGACCATCTGGCCTGTCGTGGGTTCAGTCTTTTGGCGTGACGTAGGTATTCCAGGTTGCGGTGGTCTGTCCAGATGATGAAGGGGTGTTCCGCGCCCTCCAGCCAGTGCCTCCATTCTTCCAAGGCGACCTTGACAGCCAGCAATTCTCGGTCTCCCACGCTGTAATTGCGCTCAGCCTTGGAGAGCTTTCTGGACAAAAATGCACAGGGGTGCACCTTCCCATCTTCCTGGCTCCTTTGGGATAGGACGGCCCCGATACCCAGATTGGAGGCATCCACCTCGACCACGAACTGGCGGGTAGGATCAGGAACTCTGAGTATCGGGGCCTCTGTGAATCTTTTCTTGAGTTCCTTGAAGGCAGTGTTGGCTTCCGGGGTCCAGGTGAAGCGTTGCTGTGGCGAGGTCAAGGCATGGAGTGGAGCAGCGATGGAGCTGAAGTTGCGGATGAAGCGACGGTAAAAGTTGGCGAAGCCTAGGAATTGTTGCACCTTTTTTCTGGATTCCGGTGTGGGCCAGTCCCGGACCGCGCTGACCTTCTCCAGCTCCATCTCGACTCTGCCCGGAGATACGATGAATCCCAGAAACGAGACGGTGTCCGCATGAAAAAGGCTCTTTTCAGCCTTTACAAAGAGCTTGTTTTCTAGCAAGCGTTTCAGGACCTGGGTGACATGGTGCTGGTGGGTTTTCAAATCCGGTGAGTAGATCAATATGTCGTCCAGATACACATACACGAACTGGTCGAGGAAGTCCTTGAGTACATCATTAATCATGGCCTGGAAAACCGCTGGTGCATTAGTGAGTCCAAAAGGCATTACTAAGTATTCGTAGTGGCCTCGGGGAGTATTGAAGCCAGTCTTCCACTCATCCCCTGCACGAATACGGACAAGGTGATAAGCGTTGCGGAGATCCAGTTTGGTGATCTTGGCTTGCTGGAGCTGGTCGAATACTGAAGACATCAAAGGCAGGGGATAACGATTCTTGACTGTGATTTCATTCAGAGGACTGTAGTCAATGCAAGGGCGTAATGAGCCATCCTTCTTGCCCACAAAGAAAAATCCGGCTCCAGCTGGCGATGACGATGGCCGGATAAGTCCTGCTTTCAAGGAAGTGTCTATGTACTCGTTTAGGGCCTTGCGTTCGGGACCCGACACCGAGTACAATCTCCCCTTGGGGATGGTAGATCCAGGAATCAACTCGATCGCACAGTCATAGGATCGATGTGGGGGAAGTGACATGGCCTTGGTCTTGCTGAACACCTCCCTGAGCGGATGATAGCAGGAGGGAACGGTGTTCAGGTCCGGGTAATCCTGGTCATTCTCGAGAGACACCTGTCGGATGGCAGCGGGAGGTGTCTCTGCCGCTGGCCGCTCCACCCCATGGTGGTCACAATCATCTCCCCAGTCCAGGACTCGCCCCGATCGCCAGTCGATGCGGGGGTTGTGCAACTGCAACCAGGGATGACCCAGGACCAGTGTGTGTGATGGGGACCGGAAGACATGGAAGCGAAGGAGTTCTCTGTGCTGCCCAATGTGGATCTCGAGTGGTTCTGTGACGTGCGTGATGAGGAATAGATCTTTGCCATTGAGCGCCCTGGCCCTCATGTGGGTAGTAAGTGGTTCCGTGCCGGCCTGCAATTTCTTCACCAGCCCCCAATCCATGAGGCTCTCGTCCGCTCCAGAGTCAATGAGAGCTAGTAGGTCTGTGGGAGTGGTATTGCAGGAAATCGTGACTTGCGTGAGTTTTCGGTTTTTGCCTTGCTGGTGAGTCGCGGTACGCACCGGAGAGCCTCTCTTGGTGGGACAAGCTACCACCAGATGGCCTTGTTCTCCACAGTAGTAGCATCGCCCCTCTTGACGACGTCGCTGGCATTCGTGGTGAGACAATCGGGCGCGGTCCAGCTGCATCGGCTCCTCGTCACTCTCGCTGGGCCTTCCCGCGGTGGGTGACTGGGGAAGGACACCTCGCGGAGGGCCTCTTGCTTCCGGATGCCGGAAGAATCCGGAACCGTGTCCTCGTTGATGTCTGCTGGTCTGCAAAAGATCTCGCCGTCGATGATCGGTGCGAATGGCCAATGAGATCAATGAGTCCAGATCGCCAGGCAAGTCTACGGGCAATAGGAGCTCTTGCATAGTTGTGGAAAGCCCCTTTAAAAAGTGGTCAAAAAGAGCTGTGTCATTCCAGCCACTCCTGGCCGCTAGAGATCGGAATCGGATTGCGTAGTCATTCACCGATTCTCTGCCCTGTCTGAGGTTACTAAGTTCTCGAGTCTTTTCCCGATCCATGTTAGTTGGATCGAACACGAGACGAAGTGCCCTGCTAAACCCGGCTGCGGTTGAGCAAGTCGGGGAGTGCCTTGCCCATTCCGTGGTGGCCCAGTCTCTGGCTCTTCCGGTCAGATGTGAAATCATGAAGGCCACACGGGAACGGTCAGTGGGGAAAGCCTGTGGCGAAAGTTCAAAATGTAAGTCGCATTCGGTTAGGAATGCCTGACATTGTCCCTGGTCTCCCGAGTATCGCTCCGGGGGAGCCAGTCTCAAACCAGCCCCGGTCAAGGCTGGAGTCGGGATCGGTGGTTCTGCTGTCTCTGGATTCGTGATGGCCGGCGTGGAGGGTCGCAGGTGGCTCATTAGCTCCTGCACCTGTCCAACGAGCTCTCCCATGCGGGTGGCCATCGCCTGCTGGACCTCCTCCGTCTGCGACAGGCGGACGGCCTGTCGTCGAAGTGCAGCCTCCAACTTCTCCGCTGGGTCCATGCTGGCCGAAGTGTACTGACACGGAGCGAGAAGGTAGGACTCAGACGCAGAGTGTAAGTTGGCCAACAAGGCTGCAACTTTAATCCAATTGAACAAAAAACACCTCTCAAGGAGGGAAAAAAGGCAGAACAGAAAAAGCTCCAAACTGGAGATAAAACAAGGGCACTCAAAAACAGGGACAACTAAAGGCGCTCCGCTAGGGAGGAAAACAAGGGGCAAACTAAGGGCGCAAGACAAAGCAAGGCTAGACATCGAACGAGGACTGTGGAACAAGGGCTGTGAGGACGCTTCCATGCACTGAGATGTGACACTTCGGCAACGGAGGGGAGAATGCAGGTGGCTTTTATGTCCGGGTTGATTGGGAACAGGTGGTGGTGATCATGGGCGTGGACCGGTAATCAGTGAGCTGCAGGAAGGGTAAGTGACCTGGGGTGAGAGGAGAGTTAATACTTTCAAAATAAAACGGGAACCTGACTTTGAAAACAAAAGCATGAACCGCCACTCTGGTGGCGGCGTGACAGTACCCCCCCCTCAACGGCCGGCTCTCGACGGCCCAGGAATGTCAGGGTGCTCTTCATAGAAATCGTCGATGAGGGAGGGGTCCACGATGAACCGGGCGGGCACCCACTGCCTCTCTTCTGGCCCGTAACCCTCCCAATCCACCAGGTATTGGTGTCCCCGGCCCCGCTTTCTGACGTCCAACAACTTTCTTACTTTATAGACCGGGCCCCCCTCCACCATCTCCGGAGGGGGCGGCGCGGGCTCGGGCGGGACCAGGGAACTGTCCTGGACTGGCTTGACCTGGCTCACGTGGAAGGTAGGGTGGGTGCGGAGGGAACGAGGCAGGCGAAGGCGCACGGCGGCAGGGCCTATAGTCTTTGCAACTGGGAATGGCCCCACGAATCTCGGGGCCAACTTTGGACAGGGAACTTTGAGATGAAGATTTTTTGTTGAAAGCCATACCTTCTGCCCTGGCTGGTACTGTGGCGCGACCCTCCTCCTCCGGTCAGCAGCTCTTTTCACCCTGTCGCCTTGACGTTGAAGTGCCAGTCGAGCTGCTGACCAGATTCGGCGACATCGGCGGATCATGGCGAGGACCGAGGGGACTGAGGCTTCCTCCTCCAGGTCCGCGAAGTACTGTGGATCGTATCCGTGAACACATTTGAACGGCGTGATTCCTGTGGCAGAGGTGGGTAAGGAGTTATGCGCCAGTTCAACCCAGACCAAGTTCTTGCTCCAGGAGGACGGATTTTGGGAGACCAAGCATCGTAGTCCGGTCTCCAGCTGTTGGTTGAGCCTCTCGGCCTGTCCATTGGCCTCTGGGTGGTAGCCTGAGGTCAAGTTCGCCTTAGCCCCTATGGCTCTGCAGAACTCCCTCCAAAAACGAGAAACAAACTGGGGACCGCGGTCCGACACTATGTGCCGCGGGAATCCATGGATCCTGAACACCTGGTCGATCATGACTTCGGCGGTTCTTTTGGCTGAGGGAAGCTTAGGTAATGGGATAAAGCGGGCCATCTTAGAAAAGCGGTCGACGACAGTGAGTATTGTGGTTTTACCATGCGAAGTGGGAAGTCCAGTCACAAAGTCCATAGAAATCTCCGCCCAGGGCCTTGAGGGGATCGGCAGTGGTTGGAGGAGACCCATCCGGGGTTGATTTGATGATTTATTCCGGGCGCAGACTGGGCAGGCCTTGACATAATCACGTACCGAGGTCTCCATTGAAGGCCACCAAAATCTCCGGGCGACGACGTATAGGGTCCTGCGAGTACCTGGGTGGCAAGAAAGACGAGAGGTGTGTGCCCAATTGATCACCTGCGCTCGTAGACCCTCCGGGACGTAGAGCCGTCGTGGTGGACACTCCTTTGGAGCGATCGTGTCTTGGAGAGCCTCCTTGACATCCTCTTCAACCTGCCAGGACATGGTTCCGACAATGCAATCCCTAGGCAGGATGGGTTCAGGTTCGGCTGTTGTGGTTTCCGGGTCATGGATTCGGGACAGAGCATCTGCTTTGACGTTCTTGCTTCCGGGTCTGTAAGTTAGAGAAAACGAAAACCTGTTAAAAAACAATGACCATCTGGCCTGTCGTGGGTTCAGTCTTTTGGCGTGACGTAGGTATTCCAGGTTGCGGTGGTCTGTCCAGATGATGAAGGGGTGTTCCGCGCCCTCCAGCCAGTGCCTCCATTCTTCCAAGGCGACCTTGACAGCCAGCAATTCTCGGTCTCCCACGCTGTAATTGCGCTCAGCCTTGGAGAGCTTTCTGGACAAAAATGCACAGGGGTGCACCTTCCCATCTTCCTGGCTCCTTTGGGATAGGACGGCCCCGATACCCAGATTGGAGGCATCCACCTCGACCACGAACTGGCGGGTAGGATCAGGAACTCTGAGTATCGGGGCCTCTGTGAATCTTTTCTTGAGTTCCTTGAAGGCAGTGTTGGCTTCCGGGGTCCAGGTGAAGCGTTGCTGTGGCGAGGTCAAGGCATGGAGTGGAGCAGCGATGGAGCTGAAGTTGCGGATGAAGCGACGGTAAAAGTTGGCGAAGCCTAGGAATTGTTGCACCTTTTTTCTGGATTCCGGTGTGGGCCAGTCCCGGACCGCGCTGACCTTCTCCAGCTCCATCTCGACTCTGCCCGGAGATACGATGAATCCCAGAAACGAGACGGTGTCCGCATGAAAAAGGCTCTTTTCAGCCTTTACAAAGAGCTTGTTTTCTAGCAAGCGTTTCAGGACCTGGGTGACATGGTGCTGGTGGGTTTTCAAATCCGGTGAGTAGATCAATATGTCGTCCAGATACACATACACGAACTGGTCGAGGAAGTCCTTGAGTACATCATTAATCATGGCCTGGAAAACCGCTGGTGCATTAGTGAGTCCAAAAGGCATTACTAAGTATTCGTAGTGGCCTCGGGGAGTATTGAAGCCAGTCTTCCACTCATCCCCTGCACGAATACGGACAAGGTGATAAGCGTTGCGGAGATCCAGTTTGGTGAATATCTTGGCTTGCTGGAGCTGGTCGAATACTGAAGACATCAAAGGCAGGGGATAACGATTCTTGACTGTGATTTCATTCAGAGGACTGTAGTCAATGCAAGGGCGTAATGAGCCATCCTTCTTGCCCACAAAGAAAAATCCGGCTCCAGCTGGCGATGACGATGGCCGGATAAGTCCTGCTTTCAAGGAAGTGTCTATGTACTCGTTTAGGGCCTTGCGTTCGGGACCCGACACCGAGTACAATCTCCCCTTGGGGATGGTAGATCCAGGAATCAACTCGATCGCACAGTCATAGGATCGATGGGGGGGAAGTGACATGGCCTTGGTCTTGCTGAACACCTCCCTGAGCGGATGATAGCAGGAGGGAACGGTGTTCAGGTCCGGGTAATCCTGGTCATTCTCGAGAGACACCTGTCGGATGGCAGCGGGAGGTGTCTCTGCCGCTGGCCGCTCCACCCCATGGTGGTCACAATCATCTCCCCAGTCCAGGACTCGCCCCGATCGCCAGTCGATGCGGGGGTTGTGCAACTGCAACCAGGGATGACCCAGGACCAGTGTGTGTGATGGGGACCGGAAGACATGGAAGCGAAGGAGTTCTCTGTGCTGCCCAATGTGGATCTCGAGTGGTTCTGTGACGTGCGTGATGAGGAATAGATCTTTGCCATTGAGCGCCCTGGCCCTCATGTGGGTAGTAAGTGGTTCCGTGCCGGCCTGCAATTTCTTCACCAGCCCCCAATCCATGAGGCTCTCGTCCGCTCCAGAGTCAATGAGAGCTAGTAGGTCTGTGGGAGTGGTATTGCAGGAAATCGTGACTTGCGTGAGTTTTCGGTTTTTGCCTTGCTGGTGAGTCGCGGTACTCACCGGAGAGCCTCTCTTGGTGGGACAAGCTACCACCAGATGGCCTTGTTCTCCACAGTAGTAGCATCGCCCCTCTTGACGACGTCGCTGGCATTCGTGGTGAGACAATCGGGCGCGGTCCAGCTGCATCGGCTCCTCGTCACTCTCGCTGGGCCTTCCCGCGGTGGGTGACTGGGGAAGGACACCTCGCGGAGGGCCTCTTGCTTCCGGATGCCGGAAGAATCCGGAACCGTGTCCTCGTTGATGTCTGCTGGTCTGCAAAAGATCTCGCCGTCGATGATCGGTGCGAATGGCCAATGAGATCAATGAGTCCAGATCGCCAGGCAAGTCTACGGGCAATAGGAGCTCTTGCATAGTTGTGGAAAGCCCCTTTAAAAAGTGGTCAAAAAGAGCTGTGTCATTCCAGCCACTCCTGGCCGCTAGAGATCGGAATCGGATTGCGTAGTCATTCACCGATTCTCTGCCCTGTCTGAGGTTACTAAGTTCTCGAGTCTTTTCCCGATCCATGTTAGTTGGATCGAACACGAGACGAAGTGCCCTGCTAAACCCGGCTGCGGTTGAGCAAGTCGGGGAGTGCCTTGCCCATTCCGTGGTGGCCCAGTCTCTGGCTCTTCCGGTCAGATGTGAAATCATGAAGGCCACACGGGAACGGTCAGTGGGGAAAGCCTGTGGCGAAAGTTCAAAATGTAAGTCGCATTCGGTTAGGAATGCCTGACATTGTCCCTGGTCTCCCGAGTATCGCTCCGGGGGAGCCAGTCTCAAACCAGCCCCGGTCAAGGCTGGAGTCGGGATCGGTGGTTCTGCTGTCTCTGGATTCGTGATGGCCGGCGTGGAGGGTCGCAGGTGGCTCATTAGCTCCTGCACCTGTCCAACGAGCTCTCCCATGCGGGTGGCCATCGCCTGCTGGACCTCCTCCGTCTGCGACAGGCGGACGGCCTGTCGTCGAAGTGCAGCCTCCAACTTCTCCGCTGGGTCCATGCTGGCCGAAGTGTACTGACACGGAGCGAGAAGGTAGGACTCAGACGCAGAGTGTAAGTTGGCCAACAAGGCTGCAACTTTAATCCAATTGAACAAAAAACACCTCTCAAGGAGGGAAAAAAGGCAGAACAGAAAAAGCTCCAAACTGGAGATAAAACAAGGGCACTCAAAAACAGGGACAACTAAAGGCGCTCCGCTAGGGAGGAAAACAAGGGGCAAACTAAGGGCGCAAGACAAAGCAAGGCTAGACATCGAACGAGGACTGTGGAACAAGGGCTGTGAGGACGCTTCCATGCACTGAGATGTGACACTTCGGCAACGGAGGGGAGAATGCAGGTGGCTTTTATGTCCGGGTTGATTGGGAACAGGTGGTGGTGATCATGGGCGTGGACCGGTAATCAGTGAGCTGCAGGAAGGGTAAGTGACCTGGGGTGAGAGGAGAGTTAATACTTTCAAAATAAAACGGGAACCTGACTTTGAAAACAAAAGCATGAACCGCCACTCTGGTGGCGGCGTGACACTGCACATGAAACAGAAATCGGTCGTGCAGTAAATAAGAACAAGAAGAAAGCAAACATTTTAAGTGGGTATACAAGCATTTTTTATTTATTTTTTTGTATACAAGTAAATAATTTTTACATCTTCACTTCTGAAAATATAAATTGGATCGTCCATTTTGCTCCATTGATTCAAAATAGGGGAAGCAAGGTCGAGGCAAACAGCCAAATATTTGCGGTCCAAAGGGTTATTTAGGCTTTAAAAAAAAATATATATTTGATTTTATTTTATTTTTTTTTAGGAGTATCTCTGACTGTACTATGTTACATTTTGATGTGTAATGCCAATGTAATTGACCATTAAAAAAAAGAAAAAAAAAACAACGTTTCCCTTTAGATGTAATGAAAAGGTGTGATCTGAACAACGGAGACTGCGGGCACTTTTGCGAGCCCATGGGCATCGTTGGTGGCAAATGTTACTGTGCGGAAGGATACAAGCTGATGCAGGACGGGATCAGCTGCGAACCAGAAGGTAGGTTGCAACTAATTACAATCAATCATTCTGCATTTCCTACCGATAAATATTTGTCTTCCTATAAGCCGAGTTCCCGTGCGGCAAGACGGCTCTGATGAGGGCCGCTCGATCTCTCGTCCCCGCCCTAAACGCTAATGGGCCGCAGCCCATAAAGCGCATCGTCGGTGGCGATACGGTCGTCCCGGCAGAGATCCCCTGGCAGGTATTTTGTTTTGTTTGTTTGTTTGTTTTATTTACACGTGTACTAACCAGCAAATTTCACTTATTTTGAGTGTGTATCCACCTCTTGCCATTCATACAACACAATAAGCGAAGTGTCCTTGTTCAACTCAAGTGGCCACAAACATTTTGTTCAACTCTAAATTTAAAGTTAAAACCACTTTGAACCACTCCATTATATATTGGGCCAACATCATTTTTTTTTAATCTTTTACGTACTGAAAGTCCTCATTTGAGTAACAAGATTCAGATATTAGTATAGAAATAGAAAATAAATATCATGTCAGTTATGGAAATAGCAAGTTGACATTGAACCGATTAAGTACAACAGAGTGGAAATATGAAGAAAAAAAAAAAGATCATTTCTAGATAACGGCTGATTATTTTCCTACAGAAATGTGGAACTGACAATGTGGAGTAAACATTTTTAACTAGCAAATTCATTCATTTCAGCATATTTGCAAGTAGTCTACATTCGAATATACTTAAGCTAAAAAAATAAAGACTAAACAATATTTATTTAAGTAATTTTCCAACATGTTGGTATAATGTAGGCGACATGCTAAAATAAATAAATAAATAAATAAATAAAAAATAGCGCCCCTACCATTTTTTGGAATTATAGGCAAAAATGTGTGTGTGGGGGGGAAGTGTAGTTAGCATTTATGCTACAAGTACATTTAAATACGTTTCAAGGTATTTGCAAATAGCATTCTTTCCCATAATGTCACAGGATATTAACTTGCGTAAATAAATAAATAAATACATAAATAAATAAAAAAAAAATTTAGCATTTGGCCTACAATATACAAATAGCTTAGAAAATCTAAGTAAATTGACATTGTTTATTTTTAATTTGTATGATTTATTATTATGTCTTCAATGCATGATTTCCATTCAACATTTGACATGCTCAACTAAAAAAAATAAAATAAATAAAAAACCAAAAAAAGAAGACATACTGCAGTGCATAAAATAAACCACAAATTACGATTAAACAATTCTTCATTTTCAAACGCTAAAAAAACTAGATATATATCATAAAATATTTAAGGGATACTTTACTTATTTAGCCATTTTTGGCAGTCAAATATTCATATTTTGCCTATAACAAATTTGATATTTTCATGATTTTTCTTGTACAATTAGTACCTTCAAAAACACATTTTGCAACTTGCTGTCGACTGAAAATGACATCATAAGGGCTCAGGTAACCAATCACAACTCAGCTTGTGAATGTCACATGACCAAACCTAGAAAACAGGTGAGCTGTGATTGTTTACCTGAACCCTTGTGATGTCATTTTCAGTCGACAGTAAGTTGCAAAATGTGTTTTTAAAAGGTATTAATTGTACGTGAAAAACAATGAAAGTATCAAATTAATAAATACAAAATATTAACTTTTTATTGCTATAATAGGCTAAATAAGTGAAGTATCCCTTTAAATATGTTGCAACATATTTGCCGCTTAATTTTGTTTTTCTCCACATTGGCAGTTTGACTCTTGAGAAATGTCCTCCTCCATGTAACTCCATGTTTCCGATGCTTGTGTCCAAATGGAGTATTTACAAGATTTGGCTTCCCGCCGTCTTGTCCACGCAGGCGGCCTTGGTGGACAAAAGGGACGGTGAGGTGTTCTGCGGCGGCTCCATTCTGAGCGAGCAGTGGGTCGTCACCGCGGCTCACTGTCTGGCCGACGCGCCGGGACCCTTCTTTGTCAGAGTGGGTACGACCCCTTTTAAAGACCTTCACTATGGGAAGCATTTATTCAGTAGTCTTGTTATTAAAATAAGGTCCATGGACCAGCTACTAGCAGTTCTAAGTGGGCGTGGCTA
The DNA here is from genome assembly GCF_051991245.1 of Festucalex cinctus. Taxonomy (NCBI): domain Eukaryota; kingdom Metazoa; phylum Chordata; class Actinopteri; order Syngnathiformes; family Syngnathidae; genus Festucalex; species Festucalex cinctus. Next base: position 19,009,124 of record NC_135419.1, read on the forward strand.
AAATAGTGTAAAAACAAACCTTTGTCCGCATCTGGTAATTACTGTTTGTGGAGCAAGTCAGGGTATCAAAATAAGTACATTAATTTTGAGTTAATTTAACGCCACTAATTATTTTAGCGCGCGATTAATGACCGCCCCTTACTTGGAAAACCTGTACTGGAGGAATTGCAGTCGCAACGCAGAAGAATTAGCAGTAATAAATGTAAGGTAATAATAATGCATATATTTGTGGAGACTGGGGTCATGTTATGTTTTATCATTTTAAAAATGTGCAGAATTTCAGTAGTTGTACTTCAAGTTAAATATTAGATAATATGAAAAGAAAAATGCACTGAGCTTTCACCAACGTTTTACAAATGCAATTATGCCATCTAGTGGCAGAAACACAAATCAATAGCACACTCTTTTTTTACAGTACACTACATCTTTCTTTTTAATTTTAATTCAATTTTATGAATTATTATGAATTACTGAATCAATGACTAAAAGATGGAGACATACTTCAATAGTTTTGTTTTTTTTTGGGACCAATTTTATGTTAACTCATTCACTCCCAGCCACTTTCCCTGAAGCAACACCTTCGCTCTTGGCTGTTTTACTGGATTTTGACTGATTTTGCAGGGCCCACGGAATATTGTGTTCAATGGCTATAAAGAAAGATGAAAGTCTTTTCTTTCACCAGGAAATATAAAGTATATTTGTATTAGAATGTTTCATCATTATTCACAAACCTGTTGAAAACACTGGGAAAAGGAGCTTGTTGCAACATAGCCCTGGCCGATCTCTTATACACTGCTGCCACCTACTGGCCGTTCATTGTGTGACTTCTTCAGGTCAGAAGCTGCATCAAGCCTTCTGTATGCTCTAGCATAAAAAAACAAAAAAAACAAAAACACAAATATATTTTTGGGAGTGCAGGACAAAGTGTTAAAAACGTATTTATATGTTTTGGGGATTGAATGAGTTCAGAGAATGAAAACTTACGAAATGAAATGAAAAATGAAAACGAAATTATAATATAATGATCAATTTAATCATGTAAATTGTATTGTACATTTAGAACAGACAAAATTTGTGGATTAATCGTGAGTTAACTATCAAAGTCATGCAATTAATTACGATTAAAAAATTTAATCGCCTGACACCCCTAAGAGCAAATATTTAAGGGATACTTGACTCATTGAGCCATTTTCAGCAGCAAAGAGTTAATATTTGTCCAGAATTAATTTGTGAATGTTATTTTTTAATGTACAATTAATACCTTAAAATAATTTTTTTTCCCACTTACTGTCAACTGAAGACGACATCACCTGTGCTGAGGAGTTAGGTAACGACCAATCCAAGCTCAGTTTGCTGGTCAAACCCAAAACACGGGGGAGCCATGATTGGTCGTTACCTTACTTCCTCAGCACAGGTGATGTCGTCTTCAGTCGACAGCAAGTAGAAGAATAACTTTTTAAAGTTATTAATTATACAAGAAAAATAATGACGTTAAATGAATTCTAAAAATATTAACTCTTTACTGCTGGAAATGGCTCAATGAGTCAAGTATCCCTTTAAAGATAAAGGACCAATTGGTGCCGTGACCCGGACAAGGTAAATACTTACCTTAAGCTGGATATGGAATAAATGCTCAAAAGCTTCTCCGCAACTGGCTGCTTGACGCGGCCGCGTGTCGTGTCGTCCACCTGCAGGCGAGCACAACATTCGACTGAAAGAGTACACGGAGCAAGACGTGGAAGTATCGTCGCAGCACGCGTACCCGCTGTACAACGCCAGCGCGAGCGCGTACGACCACGACGTGGCGCTGCTCCGCCTCCGAACGGCCCTCAACTTCTCGGCCGACGTGCGGCCCATCTGCGTGGGGCCCCGGGCCTTCACCGAGGCGCTGGTGAAGAGGGCCTCGCCCGCCACAGTCAGCGGCTGGGGCCGGACGCGCTACCTGGGGCTCCCGTCCAACACGCTGCAAAAAGTGGAGGTCCCCTTCACCGGCCGCACCGAGTGCAAGTCGAGCAGCAGCGCCCGCATCACCCCAGCCATGTTCTGCGCCGGCTACTACGACCGGGCCAAAGACGCGTGCCAGGGCGACAGCGGGGGGCCGCACGCCAATAAGGTCCACGGCACCTGGTTCTTGACGGGCATCGTCAGCTGGGGGGAAGAGTGCGCCATGGACGGCAAGTACGGCGTGTACACGCGCGTCTCTCTCTACGCCGACTGGATCCGCAACGTGACCCGCGGGTTGGAGCAGCAGGTGGAAGCGCCGCCGTTTGACGATGATGTGCTCGACTCGGCGGATGTTGGCGCTTGAACACAGTTTCACAGCCAGTGAAGAGAGAAGAAAAGTTTAGCAGGATTCTCACTTTACTCTCAGAATTCTGACTTTAAAGTCAGAATTATGACCTTATTAGTGCTACTATTATTCGCACTTTAAAAAATTCTCACTTTAAAGAATTCTGACTTTATTTTAAAGTTTGACTTTACTTTAAAGTCAGAATTCTGACTTTATTCTCAGAATTTTGACCTTAAAGTCAGAATTCCACCAATACCTTATTAGTGCTACTATTATTCTCATTTTAAAATAGTCAGAAATCTGAGATTAAAGTGAGAATTCTCACTTTAATCTCAGTATTCTGACTACTTTAAAGTCATAATTCTGACTTTATTCTCTATTATCTACTATCTCTACCCTATTAGTGCTACTATTATTCTCACTTTAAAATCAGGATTCTGAGTTAAAGTCAGAATTCTCACTTTAATCTCAGAATTCTGACTTTACTTTAAAGTCAGAATATTCTGATTTTATAGTCAGAATTCTGAGATTAAATTCTGATTGACCTTTAAAGTGAGAATTCAAGAAATAAAGTGAGAATCCTGCCAAACTTTTTTTTTTCTTCTCCCCTCTTCACTGGCCCTAACCTCCTTCTGTCAAAATTATGGCTGAATTGGACGTTTGTCATCATAATTACTTGGTAGTACCTGGAAATTGTTAGCAATAGACCGAATACTGTTTTTTTTTCAGGGCCGATACCGATTATTCATACTCAAGGAGGCTGATAACCGATATTTGGAGCAGATATTCATTTTCAGTAAAAGGGAAAATATTGGCATTAAATTTAAATAAATAAATAAATAAATAAAAAGTCCAACTCTTAACTTTGCTGAAATGTCTTGAAATGTCTTTATATTTATTGAAATACTGTTCAGATTTGCAAAATGTTTAAACTTTTTTTTTTTTTAAACTCATTCACTCGCAGCAATTTTTACTGAAGCAACCCCCTTCGCTCCCAGCTGTTTTACCGGATTTTGATAGATTTTGCAAGGCCCACAGAATATTGTTTTCTATTGCTATAAAATCATGGAACCTACCAAAAGAATGTAGAGTCTCTTCTTTAATCAGGAAAAAAAAAGTGTAGTTCTATCTGTCTCCGTTTTGCAGCAATTAGCATTAGAATATATCTCAGTTTTATCACGATTCACAAATCTGCTTAGAATTGTTTTCATCGTGGCCCTTTTATACTCTGCTGCCACTTGCTGGCCGTTTTTGTAATTACTACCAATGTTTTTTTCCACCCATTCTCTGCAGTTGAGAGGCTGCATCAAAGCCTTCTGTATGCTCTAGTCTACTATAAAATAACATAAAAAAAAACGTATAAATAGATCTTTGGGACACTATACATTTAAAATAGAACATATACGTTATTGGAGAGCAAATGAGTTTAAATAATTTCAGATTAAAGCACATTTGTTTTAAAATTCTAACAAAACATTCAGAGGAGCTCAAAGGTTCGTCAGGATGCAAACTTAAAAGCAAGTAAATGGCTCCACCATTTCTGCAAATAAATAAACGTTTTCCAAAATAACTTCAATGTTAAACTTAAAGCTGTTCTATGGAAGAATTCGCCCCAAAATATCTCTATACTGTAATAGCATTTTTATTTATTTACCCATTTATGACTCCAAGCTTAGCTGTTAAATTGCAAGCCTATGAGACCAATAGTTTGCAGACTGGATTCGGGTTCCAAAGGGCAAATGACAACATTTGAAAACAAATCACGCTAAATTTTGACGCATCAAATTTTGGTGTGCTTATTGGTAGATATTAACTAAAACTTAAGTTGTCAGCCAATCAGAGAAAGGCTTCCCCGAGCAGGAGATAAATAAGTGTTGAGGAGCCATGTTGAGAAAGAATCAAGTTATTCTGTTTCACTGAAAATGTTTTCTAAAGGTGATATCACCAAAAAAAAAAACTTCCTGACACGCACTAAGAAATATTAAAATTCTACAGAACTAATCAATCGATTTTCAAAATTCTTGCTGCGTTCTACTCAAGTGATTGTTCCAAACAGACCTGACAGATTTTTGAGAAATCTTCTTATGCAGCGTCAACAAAATCTGCCAGCTTGTTGAAGCATAACAATACAACGAGCAACATCCTGCTCCGATGTCAAATTTCAAGCCTAAGATGGATGCTGGTGACCTCACTTCAGTCCAAATGACACCTGAAATAAAAACAAAAACCAAAAACAAAACAAACCGAAAAAGCCGGTGCAGTAATACTGTAGTTTTCATGCCAGGTTTACAACTTGCTGCCATCTGTTGGTTATATTAAAAAAATAAAAAAAAATGTTTCCCATGCAGAAGCCGGACAATCCACAGCGTCGTTTTCTGAGCAAAAAGCCACTAAAAGAGAACATCTGCACTTATTTCTTATTTGCGTAGGCTTTAATCAAAACCCTGAAAATGAGACACATTGATTCAAACACTGTTTATGGACCAATATTGCATTTCTCAAACATTGTATAATTATCAAAAGTGGAGCCTTATTTAAACAGCAGTTATTGCAATAAATATCTTATCAACCCGACTGTGGTTTGCTATCGCTAAAAATGTGCAAATAAAGCCAACAAAGCAAATCTGTCCATATTTGCTCCGTTGCATCAAAAGAAACATTCGTTCGCCAAGTTGAGGCTTCTCGGCTCCACAGGAATGAAGGAACACTTCAAGATTACGTTTGGTGTCGGTTCCCGTGTCTGTGCAAAAGAAATCTGCAGCATTTTTGAAGACAGTTACAAGAAAAACATCCGCTCGTTTTGTTGCACGAGCAAACGCGGCTCTTGAGGTGATTTCATCGGGAGGCGGGCTCACCAAAGTGAAGGTAAAATAATCATTTGGACAAAGTCAAGTCGAGTCATCTTAATTAAAAGGAAACATGTCCTGTGACCGGGCTGCTTCTGAGATACATTTCCATATCCAACGTATATACATGAAAATATTTCATGAAGTGTTGAATCCTCGCTCACGTTGAAGTCAGCATGGCATGCAGCATAATTAAGAGAAAAAAAGGCAGAGAAGGTCCCCTACTAAGTCCAAAGAGCATGGAGTCAAGTTCAAAACTGATTTTCTTGAACATTTCTGTGTTTAAATTGTTGTCTGAAGAATTGTAATGACTACAGAATCAAGGCTAATTACCCTTAGCCTTTCACAATATGTTAGCATCAAGCTAGCAGACTTTTATTATGTAGCTTCGTTGAACATTTTGGTGTTTAAATTCATAACGTGTTATTTTCTTTAGTTTTATGACTCAGTTTATAGCAAACTTTCATCTGGGAGTAACAATCTACACGCACACTTTCGCTTTTAGACCCACCGAATATGCATCTGAACTCAATTAGGAATTTCTTATGAATCGGCGGCTAAAAAGCAAAGCGTGCACAGTCTCTGTCCATTGTTGAAATACACAAGTGAAGTCAGCGAATGAGGCGATCATGGCCAAATATCGACACCCTTTACATTATTTCCTCTTTACTGTATTGTCATAATAAATCTATTGTTAACCAGGCCAATCCGCTTCTTCCTTCGCAATCATGCCATGTCAAACTATGGAGGAGGGCTAGAAATAGATTTAAAGGGGAAGTCAACCATAAACATTTCTTGACAATAATAATATGTTATATGTGACCTCACTAGTCTAAACATGACATTCCGATTAATATAGAATTATGCAGCATTATCCATCTCGGTGGTTGGCCATTTTGTCACTTGCTGGTCGACTGAAGATGACATCACAGTTTGGCCAATCACAGCTCAGCTCTGTTTTCTGAAGCGGATCTGTGATTGGCTGTTACCAGAGGAAACTATGACGTCATTTTCACTCGACAAGAAGTGACAAAATGGCCGCCAACACAATAATAACCAGAATACCATATTTATACTAGTGGGGCTGCATAGAACATATTATTGTCAAGAAATGTTTTGGGGTTTTTTTTTTCGCTTGACTTACCCTTTAAAAAAAACTCAAACACACCCGAGCCAGCAAACACACACAAAGGCCACATTCCTTCCTCGTCGCTGAGATTGTCTTCTTCATTCTTAACATATTAAAACATTTTGCTCACTCAGACGATTCGCTGCCTTGAGAAGAGATGAAAAAAACAGAGTGAAAAACTAATTTTGGCACATGAGGAAATAGAACGGAAGGATGGATACAAATGGCTAGAAATTCCCTTCCAAACTGGGCGTGATGTCTAAAAAAAATAAAAACAAGAGCGTCAGTATGCCCCCTAGTGTCTCCAATGAGTACTACAATGAGATCAGCGCCTTGTGACGAACGTGTGCTATGATCTTCAGGTCCATGATTTTCTTCTTCAATATTTCCTATCGGATGATATTTGCAGTCAAACATCCGTCCGTGACTGAGCGTCCATTCAGTCACATGCGACCGATGAAGGCTTGCTCAAATTGAGCCACTCCCGCTTACGTCGGCACTGTGAAATCCTGGGAAAAAAAAACATGACGCTCCCGCAGTCTTTGTGCTCGGTATCCGTCGCCCATACGACGAGACATCAGTACGGATTGTCAGTCCCAATCTGTGAGGATGTGGGGAAAAAAAAGTCCAACGTCTTAAAGTGCCACAAAATCAAGACAGGATGTCCTTCTTTGGTCTGATCACGAGCGTTGCTCTCTACGGAGAACTGAGCTTTCTCATCCTGACGTTGCCCGTTTCTGCAAGAAAAACAAAAATACAAAAAAATATTTGTATGGACCACTACTACTTAAGCACATCTGTACTTCCACTTCGAAGGGCAAAAAGTGAGTATTTTTGCTACCTCGACTGGAATCCAAAATTCTTTTGACGTACCCCTGAGTCTGGAGGAGCCTGCTCGACTGCTCCCTCTTATGGTGACTTGCAGGATGGCGGACGCGACGAAGCCGTCTTGGTGTCGACTCAGATTCTTCACCAGCCTAAATGAGATCGTGAGCAGGAAAAAAAAACCTATATATATTCTCTGTTGCTCCGCATGTCCGTGCACACGTGTTGTTCACACCAGGACGGCACACACACTCACTCACCAGCGGCCTTTGCTGTCCTCGCACACCAGCTGGATGACGTCGCCGCATTTGACGAGGACGCCGTCGGGCTCGTTCTGAAGGCAGTCCGCCAAGGCTCGATATCTGCCTCGAGACTGAGTGAGTGAGGACGCACTAATTGAGTTGTGAGTTCATCAGCTGTGATTTAGGATCATCTCATAATTAGTCTGAAAATAATTTTTTTTTAACGACAATAAATAATGTATTCGTTGTTCAGCAGGCAGGACAATAAAATACTCCTCCACTAGATGGCAGAAGGCCCATACAAAAAAAGGACAGCTTGGGCGACTAAAGTAACAGAAAGAAATGAACTGCATGAACAAGATCAAAATTAGCAGTATATATATCATTTTTGCGATTAAATTTTTTTGTCTTTATATTATATATAGTGCTACACTAGGTGGAATACTTTCCATTTTCAACATTTATGATTGGCCAATAATTAAAAAAAAATGACAGAACACACCTTCCCAATTTGTGGGGAAAAAAATGACCAAATTTGGTCATAGGAATGTTTTGGCCTAATGTCAGACTTTGGGAAATATTCCACTGATCATAATTATGTTTACACTGAGGAACTTTCTGACCTTTGGAAGCTTTTAAATTAAAAGGTAAAATATTTTCAACAACATAATATCAAATGAATGAATGAGAATTTAAATAAATAAATAAATAATAATTCAATTAATTAAATTAAATCATTTTCAACAATTAAATATTAAATGAATGAATGAGAATTTAAATAATAATAATAATAATAATAAAATAAATTACATTAAATCATTTTCAACAATATAATATTAAATGAATGAATGAGAATTTAAATTAATAATAATAATAATAGTAATAATAATAGTAATAATAATAATAGTAATACTAATACTACTACTACTACTACTACTACTACTAATAATAATAATAATTATTATTATTATACATTTAAATAAATGTAAATTTCTGACATTGAGAAATGAATGGAGGCATCTGGACTCTTCTTGGTTGATGACATTTGACCTTTAATCCAAAAGGCTTCTTCATATCTGAATTTATGTTTTTGAAAAAAAACAAAACAATCATTTTCGGGATGAAATTCTAAAGGGTCTGCAATTATTTTCCCTTTCGACACAGGAGGTGCAAAAACCCCACAAACTCACCAATTTCACCAGCTGCGTGTCAGGTTTGTGCAAAACGTCCCGGCCGCCGCTCGTCTCGTCCAGACCCTCGCAGACGTTCACCGAGTCATGATGAGCTCCCGGCCAACCTGGACAAACTTTCTCTTTAGTCTTGAACGTAACAAAGTGCTCCATTAATTCAACTTTTTTTCCCCAAGGAATCTATAGTTGACAATTTATTTTTCTGCCATATTTTCCGCCCCGCCTCTGCTATTCGAATAAACCAGAATATGTGTTCCATGTGCCGCACTGAGAAGTCGATGTTACGCACTCCTGCGGTTGAGCTGATGTTTGTGGGTGCACCGCCGGCCGTCCGGGCTGCTCTTCCCCGACTCGGTGTCCTCCGAGCTGACCGACGCTCTCTGCTGCTTCCTGCTAGCAACGGCGACACACAAAATCACACACGCTGCCATTTGTTTGGGAAATGCGCTCGTGCTGCTGCCTGCGCATGTGCCGGCATTCAGACAGCCAAACGGCATGATGGGACATGGAACAGCCGTGTGCGAGCTTCTCGATAGATCGAGGATGGACTGCATTGGTGTGTTGAGACAGTTAGGGATGTAATGATATCCAAACATCACGATATGAAGGTCACGATGGAATAATTATCCCGATACTGTTGGGAGATTGGCAATATATATATATATATTAAAAAAAAAAAAAAGGTCACGATATTGTAAAAAAAAAAAAAAAAAACTCATACTAAAACAAAAAAAAAAAATTGTGACAACCTACAATCAAAAAAGAAAAAAAAAAAGAAAAAAAAATTAAAAACGAAAATGCTTTTTAGAAAACAAGAACTCGCACTACATTTTGTTTACAAAACTAACTAAAACTAACTATAATTACAGCGAAAATGTCCTTCATTTTAGTCTTTGGAAATTAATTGAATAAAAACTACCTACAATGAAAATTCCAAAACTATAATGCATGCACACGTAGAGTTCCTCCACATATTGACTTGGTTCACATGTTACGTCCCCCTTCATCTGACCGTTTAGCGTGGATTTTAAACATAGAAGGGCCAAAACATGCCTTAGAAAAATTAAGCTGTGCTACAAAACTCACCACCAGAGGGTGATAGAACTGCATAAATTGAAATCAACCGCACTTTTTTTTTCACAGATGTGCTGCATGCTTTTAATGTCGTGACATGACAACAATGATATTGTGGCAGTTTTAATATCGCGATATCACGATATTGCCAATATCGTTACATCCCTGTTAGACAGCAATGAGAGTAGCTTGTGAAAAGATCCAAGTTCAAGAAAAATAAAAAGCTCCCCTCCATTCATTTAGTTTCGGAAAGCACATAACAGCCACCTTAAAAAGTCGTCATGACAAAAATAAGGACTCGGTCAGCTAAAATGTGCAACATTCAGAGGACACAACATTAGGTACACTTGCACAATGATAACTTCATTTGGCGGAATGTCAGATTGGTTTTAAGTTATCCAGCTGTCCATTTTCTGCCAATGCTCAATAGTCACAAGTGAGCTGGCGTCTCTTGCAACTATTGGACCTAATGTTGTCTTCACCCAGCAGCGCACTTGTGAACACGCCCCCCAAATTGCCGTTTGCATGCAAAACGCGATGTGTGCGATGTGCGTCGTGACGGCCGCTATGCAAACACGTTTACCACTGAGCGTTTACGGCAGGTCAGTGGCACTGGGGGCCTTGCCGGGGGCTTGGTTGCCGGGGGCTTGGGGAGCGCAGGCACATGAACACGTGGGCCGTCGCCGAGATCAAGTGCAGCCCCGGCAGGCAGCCCCTTGACGGCCGCACGGCCCTGCAGTTGAGGGGGTGGGTGGGGGACGGAGGGGGGGGGTGACCACACAAGGTTTGGACACACTGGCTGCTGCGCCCATACAAATTTCCTTGGATGATGTCACTTTGAACCGAACTGCACCCAAAACGCCGACTATGCAGCTTGTAACACCAGTTGAACATTTGTATTATTTGAAGCACGTTTCACGGGTTTAGGTAGCCTGGCACCTAATGTTTATAAACATTGTGAAAAGGTTCAATATGAATAAAAAAAAAAAAAAGGGGGGGGGGGGGGGGGGGTTAGGGGAACTGACCTCTCACAAGGTGGTGGAGAAAGATGCATGTGCTCTACCGGTTGTCCATTTTGATGAACCTCATCTAAAAAGGAGAACACACAGTTGGGTATCAGTTGGTTACTCATCAGTAGGGATGTAACGATAACGGTAATATCGTGATATATATGTATCATCGTCGTCATGTCACGATATTAAAAGCAGCACAACAAGTCGGGTTGATTTCCATTTGTGCAGTTCTAGCACCCTCTGGTGGCTAGTTGTTTAGTGCAGTTTAATTTTCACAAGGCATGTTTTGGCCTTTCTATGTTTAAAATCTAAACTAATGGTCAGATGACGGGAACATAATATGCTTGTGAACTAGGGCTGTAATGATGAGGGCAATATTGTGATATTAAAACTGCCACAATATTGTCGTCATGTTCACAATATTTAAAAGGAACACATCTGTTAAAAAAGTCAGGTTGATTTCCATTTGTGTAGTTCTTGCACCCTCTAGTGGATAGTTCATTAGTGCAATTTAATTTTCATTAGGGATGTTTTGGCCTTCTATGTTTAAAATCTATGCTAATTGTCAGATGAAGGGGAACTGAATTTGCTTGTGATCAATGTGTTCTTGCATTAATGAGCAAGTAAGTGCCTCAATATTGTTATTAGAGATTGGAGGTGGTTTAGATGCATTGCTGTTATGTACAAACACAATATTGTGCTTTTTTTTTAGTATGAACTCTTTTTGTTTTACAATATTATGATCTTTTTTTAAATATTGCCAACCTCCCCGCAATATCGTGATAATTTTTGTATCGGGACCTTTATATTGTGATATCGTATCGTGATGTTTGGCTATCGTTACATCCCTATTGTGAACACTGAACAGAGTCAATATGTGAAGAAACTCAATGTGTGCTTACAAGTAAGTGTCTCAATACCTATATTACATGTATATATTTATAAATAATATTTTTATCACATTTCTCATTGCAGCAATGTACAAAAGCACAATATTGTGTGTTTTTTTGTATGCGCTCATTTTTTTTTTTTTTTTTTTTTTTTTTAACAGGACTGTGACCTTTTTGTATCACTGATAATCCACCACTGACCTCGCAGCAATTTCTGTTGGTTGGTCAAGATTCGGCGCAGCTCGCTGAGCCAGGACATCTTCACCGTCACGCTGGGGGCCTGAAACAGAGCGACGACGACACGTTCCTGTGGGAATCCTTTGCACTTGAGTGACCAATCACTTCTTCCAGAAACTTGCTCACCTGAACCACGTACACCTCCTCCCTGCCACTGTACCAGATCTCAAACTTCCTGGGATCGCCTTTGACGTTCTCCGTGATCCCCACAGCGGTCATCTGCCAAGGGACGGACACATGAGCGCGCACGCACGCAAACACCGCAGGTCTTCTAACATATTTATGACAACTTCCTTCATATTTTTGGAACACTCATGAGATATTATCACATCATAAAAGCAGAAAATAGAAATCCTTCAGATGATGTCAACCCTATTAATAGCCCATTATAAAATAAATCAAAGATTGTTCTATAAATATGGACAGGATTTATGAAAAACACATTTATAGTCTAACCAGATACAGTGAAAGAGTTGTATGAAAAACTTTGATAATTACGCTCAGTTTGATAGTGCCAGAAAGATATTTATTTAAATACATGTTTGTTATTGTGGTGATTGTTGTTGGCTGGTGAGACATTTTCCCAAGGACCACCTTATAAACCTAATGGCAAATAAACAATTATCATATGCACCTGTAAATGCAATAGAAATGCCTTGCAATGTTACCATAAGAAATATACATTGATTTTATTTGTATTTTTTTTACAGGAAAAAAAAATACATTGCAAAGAGAATAAGTTTAACTCATTCACTGCCAGTCATTATAGAAAATTTTTACATTTCCAATACTCACGTGATATTACATTCAATAATTATATATAAACCGAATCTACCAAATAACAGAATAGACTCCCTACTTTTTGTCCCGTCCCGTTCTTTTATAATTGACAGCAGAAAAATGTAGGTTTGCCAAAATACAGCCATTTCTCCCATGGACTCTGAAACTGTGTTTATTTCCTATAAAATGGGGCAATGATGTCATCTACCGGTGGTTGGGCATCAGTAAAGTTGTTTCCAAGTTTGATATTTACAGTGGAGCATGCTCAGATTCGCCCCCATTTAGCACCGCTCTAAAAAATACGATTGACAAGTATACTTGTCAAAGGCAGTGAATGAGTTAAAAGCCACGGTATCCGTTTGGCACACTGACTTTAGAATGTTTTTAAAATTTTAGACATTTGTTTGAAAATGAATGTCAACTTATTAACTCTTCAACTGATTTAAAATATTTTCTAAAATTAATATGTGTTTTTATTTTTTGTGTCCCTATTAACTCATTGACTCTCAGCAATTTTCACTGAAATCAATCCCCTTTATTCCCGGCTGTTTTACTGGATTTTGACTTATTTTGCAAGGCCCACAGAATATTGTGTTATATTGCGATAAAAACATGGAACCTACCAAAACAAAGATTAGAGTCTCTTCTTTCATCAGGAAAAGAAAGTATATTTCTACCTGTTTCCGTCTTACAGCGATTAGCATTACAATGTAGCGTCATCAGTATTCACAAATCGGTTTAGAATTGTGGGGAAAAGCGCTTGTTCTCAACATGCCCTGGTTGATCTCTTATAGTCTGCTGCCATTGCTGGCCGTTTTTTGTAATTACTACTATATATATTTTTTTCTTTAAACAGTTGATTAGATTTTTATTTTTTTTTATTATACATACTATATATTATATATTTTTGTAAAAATGTATTAATTTATTTGTATTTATATATTTATTTACTAACAACGGCGACTATACTTAGCTCCTACCTGGCACTTCAACGTACATCCTTGACACCGTGTACTACTTTCCTATTCAGACGTCGCTTTGGCGGCATCTAGTGGCATTTTAGGGGATTCCTGTATGTCAACCAGATGAAGGACTGTGAGAATGGAAAAGTCCAACCTTGATGCAGTGCTTAAATCCGTACGAGGGCGTCTTGTCGCAGCCGTCGCCGTGCTCCTCCCTCCGCTTGCAGAAGAGCAACACGCTCTCGTAGAGGAAGAGGTGGCGCTGCATGGGCTTGAAGCGGGCCAGCTCCTTCATGCGCGTGGGCCCCCTCTTGTGGCTGATCCACACGCTGAACGAGCCTTGCATCAGCACGCGGCCCAGCTCGCAAATGTCACCCTATGGGGGCAGTGCAAGTAAGTCGGCTCAGTTGTCTGGACAGAGCGGGTAATAATTCAGATATTTTATTTTATTTTTTTTGCGAGCCTCGCCTCATATCCTGTGATGGCAATCTGATGCATGGAGTCGTTGACTGATTTGAGCAGGTCCAGCATGGCCACTAGCGCCCCCTGCAGCTCAGACGATCCCTCGCAGTCGGTGCTGTGTTTGAGCAGCTCCTGGGAGCACATGCAAACATTGAAAGGAAACTTATTATGGAACTTTTTATTTAATTTTAATTTATCGCATATTCACAACATCTGACTCTTTTTTTAAATTATTATTATTTCATGTTGAGCTAAACTTTGTAGGCCAAAAAAATTTTTTTTTTTTAATTATATTATATATATATATATATATATATATATATATATATATATATATATATATATAAATGTATTAATTTTTGGCCCCTTGTGGAAACATAGTGATAGATTATTTCAAGGAAGTAAGACATCATAGTTGTTTGAGATCGCTGTATTTGGGGGAGTAGTTCAGGTTAGCTGTTTTCTTTTTTTTTTTTTTTGAAAGTTTAAGTTTATGTGCATGTTCTTGCTTTACCAAGTGTTTAATTAAAAACACAGGCTAACCAGCCAAATAAATTGACATTATATCAAAGTATAATGTGTTAAAGGTATAATGGGTTAAAGGGGGGGGGGGGGCGGGGGTGGGGAAGTCCAATTAATTTGACATGAATAAAGTATTTTTCCCAAAATGAAGTTGCAATATTATTATATTACAGCCAAAGTTTTGTGAGGGAAGGAAAGAAGAAATTAATTTTGATTTTGGTAATATTGCTCCGATTATTCTGGGGAAGGGAAAAAAACAAACAATCAAACAAACAAAAACAACTCATTAGGACTATATTCTAAAAAGACTAATTTTCTTTTTCTTTTTCGTTTCTTTTTTTTTTATTTATTTTTTTAACAATCATCCATATTAGTGTAATAGTTGAAACCGTAACTAACTATACCACAAATTATGATCCCAAACTAGTTTGATATACACTCACTAACAACGGCGACTAAACTCAGATCGCTGTATTTGGGGGAGTTAAGGTTAGCTCGTTTTTTGTTTTTGTTTTTTTTTTTTATAAAAAGTGGTTGAAATTCATGTGCATGTTCCTGCTTTGCGTTTAATTTAAAAACACAGGCTAACCAGCCTTACATTAAAGTATCATTTAGAACAATGTTGATTAACTCATTCAAACACGTTTGTTTTTCTTTAATACTTTGTCCTTCACTCCCATAAATGTATTTACAAATTTTTGTTTTTTGTTTTTAATACACAAGCAAACAGAAGGCTTTGACGGAGCTTCTGAAATGAAGAGGTTGCTTAATGCAATGGCAGTTATTACAAAAAATGTCCAAAAGGTGGCAGTAGAGTATAAGAGACCAGCCAGGGCCATGTTGCAACAAGCTCTTTTTGCCAGTGTTTTCAACAGGTTTGTGAATAATAATTGCTGCAAATTGGAAACAGATACAAATATACTTTTTTCCTGATGAAAGAAGAAACTCTAATCTTTCTTTTGGTAGGGTCCATGTTTTTATAGCAATAGACACAATATTCTGTGGCCTTGCAAAATCAGTCAAAATCCAGTAAAATAGCCGGGAGCGAAGGGGGTTGCTTCTGTGAAAATGGCTGCGAGTCAACGAGTTAAGCAGTGTGTAGATGGACTGAATGTTTAACAGAAAACGTGCACAATTTGCATTTAAACGGGCCTTCTCCTGTTTTTTTGCAATTTATTGATGGCTGACCGACCTTGAGCAGCAGTTGATACTTGGTGAGACGTTGGACTGGTTTCAGCAGGTAAGAGTCCAGGCCCAGTTTGTGGCCCAGCTTCTTCTGACACTCCTAAACAAATAAATACAGGACATTTTTTTGTGAGCTAAGCAGCCGCCAAGCTGTGATTTTAGACGTGCGGGATGATCATGTGACCTGAAAGAAGGGGCAGTCCGAGAACTGTCGCCACAGAGCGTCGGAACGCGGTTTGTTCTGACAGTAGCATTCGTACATTTGGAAGTTCTCCTTCTGAAGACATATCAACCCTCAATATTTATTGAAGGACAAAAAAGATTGCATACAATAATGAAGCCATATTTTTCAGAATAATTTGCTTCTCACCCTGGCAAGAAAGCAAAGTCCCACAGCTTCAGGAGTGTCCAGGCATCCTTCAAGGTCCTGGAGAAACACTCTGGGTTGCCCAAAAGAGGTCAGCGAATAAATATTAGGACACCTGACCATTTACAGCTACAAATAATGAAAAGGTATTTATTTCTCTACAATAAATTACGTAAAATTAAACTGCTATTTTGCATTCTGATGAGAATAATCAAGAATAAGGCAAGCAATCATCGAAAAACATGATTTTTATTTTTGTAGAACTTGCCTGCTGTGAAAATTGTAGATGTCAGACATGTTTCCAAAGAGGACGCCCCTCTTGGCGTGCAGGACGGGCGGCAGGAGGGCGACTAGAAGGGGGTTCTCCATCTCCGCCTTGTAGCCCTGCAACGTCGTCGAAGTCAGCTGAACTGACGAGCTCTCCGTGCACATTCGACGAGCAGGTTTGTTCTCACCAGAAGGACGGACAGAAGCTCGTCCACGTAGATCCTCTCCGTCTCGATCAGCTCCCTCATCACGTGACTGTCACGTACACACGCGCAAAAAAAAATTAGCACAAAAATGAAGAAAAACACAATAATAGACAAACATAGAGATACTTGAACAATAAAAATTGAAACATCTAAATCAGAGAGGTGAACCGTAAGAGACGGACAGATGGGCAAACGGACGGACGGGTGTGTCCTCACCGCTTGAGGACATCCGGGCTGTCCTCTCCCTCCACGCCGTACGACACACAGCTGCGGCTCTCCTGGTAGTCGTGAATGACCTCGATCTGGACACAAACATCACCTTCGATTCAGGTTTACATGGCCCCGCCCCCTCCACCCCAAAAACAAATAGAAGATTGCTGAAATGTCTTACTTTGCGGGCGTTGGGGCCTTTTCGGGACGCCCTTTTTCCGGGCAGAGGGAGATCAAAGGTGAACTTCAAACCGTCAGCTGGGAAAAAAGCAGATCAGATGGTCAGCATCCTATTTGAAATCTTTGTGTATAAAGTGCTAGTGTGCACATTTGTCGGTAGATCGCGTCACGTCAGTGAGGCTAGTATGCTAGCTTGGACTATTGATGAGCGTCATGTGAAGGGGGTTTGTTGAGGTTGAATAATTTCATTACTGAGCACAAACGTTATGTAACATGGGTTCATGGCAAGGTTATTTTTGTTAACTAAAACTAATGAAAAAACTAAAATAAAAAAAAATAAAAAAATTAAAAAATCCATAACGGAATAAAATAAAAACGAAAATAGTTGGGGGGGGAAAAAAAAAAAAAAAAAAAACAACAACCCTGAAACTACATTTTATGTTTACACAACTAACTATAATTAGCAAAAATATCCTTAGTTTTCGTCTTTGGTAATTAATTTAATGCATGAGCTTAGGGGGATGATTTTAAATGTGATTTTGAGTACCGGTAGATTTATTTTGATATTAACCGGAATAAGGACGATTGAAAATGTGTCCCACAGAAGTGATGTCATCTAGCAGCAGCCAACAGAAAAGCACTTTCAGATGACGTTGCTCCCAAGGATGTTTTTTGAATATTGCGCACAAGTAATACGCCCCCCCCCCCCCAAAAAAAAAACAAACAAACAAAAAAAACACCAAAAAACTAAAACTAACTAAAACAAAACAAAACTAAGCATTTATTAAATAACTAAAACTAATAATAATAAAAAATAACAAACCCACCTTTTAGAATGAACTAAAACTAACTAAATAATAATAAAATAATAATTAAAAAAAACTTAAAACAAAATAAAAACTAACTAAAATGAAAACTTCCAAAATTGTATCAATTGTTCACAAATTTGTGGGGGGACTAGCACCGATATATAGCTGAAATTCACGTATATGTGACAACCTATCGACACTTCGAAGCTACAAAGTTACTTGGAGGTAAAAATCAAACACTCGGACTGTTCCTGAAATGATATGAATAAAAATTACAATAATGATGGAATAAATCAACAAATATCAATAATTTCCTTGTATTTGTCATCACAAAGGAAAAAGAGCAGATTTTCTTTATCCACAATGTTACCACGTGCAAGATTTAACTAAAATTTGGTATTAAAAAAAAAATACTTGCTTATATTACAAATGATAAAGAAAAACCTGACGTAATAGATAACAAAATAACAGCTGCTAATGAAGAACATGTGAGGCATTTGATGGCAACAGTTTCTCTAATAAAGTTGGAATGCGCCACATAGAATGTTTCAATACACGTTGAGTCAGTTGAAGTCAACCGACTCTTCTTTTTAAAGCAAGGCCTCACTACTGTATTGCATCACAGTGGAATGCAGACTGTATAAAGATCATCTAATATTAAACAAGGCCTTATTATGATTGTACTAAAGCACAAGATATATATCTTAACAAGCTAAAGGATATAGTGAATTAATTGGGTGCAAGAATTTTTTAAGCAACCTCCCTTGGGACATACGAGTACTATACATAAAAGTGCCTTTCAAGTATTGGAAGCGCGCATACACATATTGATGTATTTGGCACCGGAGCAGCACTACGAATTGACAGTCAGGTACGTCCCGATGGACTCTTCTCATACGTAATTATCCGCTAATTGACTGAGAGGGTCCAAATCCCTAACTGGGCCCAATTTGGATATTTTCACATAGGGGTGTACTCGCTTTTGTTGCCAGCACCTTCCACATTATTGGCTGTGTGTTAATTTAATATAAAAAATAAAATAATCATAAAAATATGAGAGGTGTACTCAGTTTTGCAAGATATAGGACATTTCAAAGTTTTTCTTAACTATGCTTGTAGTACCATGTTTGGGGGAAAATATTGGCGATTTGGAGCGAGGCGGGTTCTCAGCACGAGGGGCCACCAACTGGACCGGTCGGACATGTTTGTCGGCCAGCTTCTTCAGACCAGTCTGCCGGTTTTGGATCATCTGCTGCACCGCTGCGTGCTTCTCAAATGTTTTACTTATCTTCGCCTGACAGATGAAAACAAATCTAAGTTCTTTTCAGACTCTTGATTTTGTAGCACTGTGCAACTAGGTCAGATGTGCCCGACCTGCAGGTGAGGGGTGATGACAGCTTCATATTCCAGAGCCAGAACTTCAGACCCGGACGCCATGATGGCCGGCGAGCCCTCCAGGAAGCTCTCGATGGCCTTCAAAGCGGTCTGCGCGCCCTCCTTGGACTGGAACTTCTCCACAAGCTGATTGGCCAGCATGTAGGCACCGTCGTCACACCAGGTCTGCGCCTAAAGTGGGTGAAGGTAAGACTAAGTGCAGGTCAGGGGCGGAGCCATTATTTTCAGATGTGATGGAGACAAATTATTCAAGAGTAATTTGCTTTGGCATTTTCTCAGGCAGAAATATTTGATGAACTACTGGTACTTGTATGAATGAATGAATGAAGGAATAAATAAATAAATAAATAAATAAAACTGATTCAACTCCTGTACTAAGGTTCAGAAATGTACAAAAAATAAAAATTTAAAAAAATAAATAAATCCACACAAATTAGTTTCAATAATTTGCATTATTTTACATAAGGTGGCAACAGTTGTTATCCAAGTTTTTAAAAATTAATAATAATAAAATAAAAAAAATCTAAATTAGCTAGTGATATTTGGAAGATAGCATAGGGCAATTAGACAATGCTTTTTAAGCAATAATAAAGATTAAAAAAAAAAGAAAAAAAAAAAAAAAAAACTGATTGTGGTAAATGTAGAAGAAGTGATTCATCTCCTAAAAGGAATAACTTGATTCATTGAACAATTTTCAGCAGTCAAAAGTTAATATTTTGTGCAGAACGAATTTGAGACCTTCATTATTTTTCATGTACAATTAATACCTTTAAAAAGTAAATTTTCTACTTGCTGTCGGTTGATGATGACATCACATGTGCTGAGGAAGTAGGTAACGACCAATCATGGCTCACCTGTTTTCTGGGTTTGGTCAGTAAACTGAGCCATGATTGGTCGGTACCTACTTCCTCAGCACAGGTGATGTCATCATCAGTTGACAGCAAGTAGAATAATTACTTTTTAAAGGTACTAAATGTCCATGAAAAATAATGAAGTTGCCACATTAATTATAGACAAAATATTAACTTTTTACTGGTAAAAATGGCTCAATGAGTCAAGTATCCCTTTAATGTAAAATTGTATTTTAAAGTAATCTCTGAAAAGTACAGTACTTAAATACATAAGGAAAAAAGTAAACATGAATGTTCACTCTCAATTATATATAATGTCCATTTTGATAACTAAATCTTAGCTATAAAAAACTAGGTCATCAAAACGACCTGTTCCCTTTAGCTTTGCTAATGTTGTGAACAGAGTAACAAAATACGCTAAACTACCGTAAAAAAATAATTACAACTGAAGAAATACAGTCATATGCTCAACCATAAAAAAAAAAAAAAAAAAAAAAAAAAAAAAACCTAACTAATTTTGTCAAAATAATGGGTAAAAAAGTACAGATATCAAACAAGCAGTAAAAGAAAAACGTACTCAAAAATAAAACCTCAAGTGCATGCCTGAAAAATCTAATTACGCCAAGTAACAAAGTACGAATACTGTTACTTTGTTCCCAGTGTTGGAGGTGCAATTGATGGTGCTACCTGTTCCAGCGACAGCAGCAGCCGGTGCGCTTGCAGCAGACGACAACGTTTGTCCCCCAGAGCAGCATTGAGGCCATCGCAGTGATGCCGCAGCTCGTTGCAGCGCTGCATGATGAGAGCCGTGGCGTAGTGGTGGCCCGCCGACAGCTGATGCCCGTGGAGGACGACCATCTGGGCGCGCGACATCGCTTCCTGTCACAACAAAAGCAGCGTACAACGCGAGCGCCGCATTTATCTCCAGACCTCGTCATCGCCGGGCAGTCACATGGCGCGTAACGAGCACGTGGGGCAAACCTGAGCATCTGTTTCCAAAGCGTCCAGCTGCTTGAGAGCCTGCTCCGTTTGAACCAGCGTGTCGACCGTCGTGGACAGCTCGCTTTGTTGAGACGTCGCACGGGAAAGGCACGCCTCCATCTGAAATGCCAGCAACACAAAGTCAATCGGGTTCTTGGTTTGACATGGAGAAAATTTGCATTTGAAGACTATCAGGTCACAATCGGGAGCAGAATGGGGGTGAGAAGTTGATCTTGTAGACATTTTTCAGGTGTGACTAAAATGTATGTGTCATTACAGGAATCCCAAAAATGGGATTTATTTAATTTACAAAGGAATAGCAGGGTCCACAATTGGAAAAAAAAACCACACACACATCCGCTGAGATTAATGATGCATTGTAATATTACAGCTTTCGTTTTGAAAATGCACATCTAGTTTTCTAGAAATTATTCAACTTTGTTCTAAGTAATGTTATAGCATTAATAATAATAATAATAATAATAATAACTATATATAGAGTACATTTTTTTTATTTGCGAAATTCTTTGTATTTAACCTGGAAATATTTTAAATAAAAAAAATATCGGACTTTATGCTAATAATATTAAGACTTAAATCTCGTGAAGTTGCAAAAACAACCAAAACGTTTTTTTTTTCCCCCCACCCCAGAGTTCAGTCATTCAGTGCCAGGTGCTGATTGATACATTTTTTTTCCCAAAAATTTTCAAGTGTTAGGGTAAAGAAGGGTCTGAAAATGGTTGACACTTGTAAAAATAAATAAATAAATAAATAATAGGTGTTTAATTACTTTTTTTTTTTTTATTCTTAAAACATACACCAGTCTTTACCTAAAAAATATATAAACTTCTGATCTAAAAACAAAAAAAAACAAAAAAACATACAACATTATTGCCATAATAAGGTAAATTTAATGTTACAAAAAAAAAAAAAAAATCACTAATTTAAAATCATGCGTCTTTTTCTGGAAAATATACACCATTGTTGTAATACAACTTCTGGAAATCTGGAAAAAGAATGTCTTTTCAACTAAAAAACAAAAAAACACTAGCATAATTTATCTGGAAATTTTCCTCAAATATGTAACTTTATTCTCTGAAGTGTTTCCTTTCGAGGCTAATCGAAATTAATATGTATATTACCTCTTGAAAGCTTTGCTCATAGGCGAGAAGCTGCAGGTACTGATGCAGTTTCAGACGATGTTTCTCAAAGTAGCCATCGAAGGCCAACTCCATGTCTCGCAGTTGAGCCAGGAGCCTTTAATAATAATAAAAAAAAAAAAAAAGAGAGAGAGAGAGATGAATAAAGAACACGTGATGCGTTTCAGCATCTCCTTGATCTCTGACCGTTGAACCGTCTCCCAGTCCAGCTGGACGTCCCAGTGAGGGTCATCGTTTTCCCTGGCGCTGGTGGTGGTCTCCAGGCTTGAGAGAAGATGTTGACCCTCTTTTGACAACGATCGAATGGCCTCCTGTCACGGGCGACAACATTTTGTCAGCATGCATCATCAACAACAATAATACTGGGAAGAAGAAATGGGTTCTTGGAGGACAATTTAGATTCCAAGATTTAAAAAAAAAAAAAAAAAAAAATAGAACATTTGTTTCCAATTTTTTTTTTTTTTTTTTTGGGTTGATTATTATATATTTGCTGTGTTTGGCTTGTTCCACAGGCACCTGATAAACATATACTTAAAAACATTGCTGAATAAGGCTTTTACAATTGAATAAGAAAGTAAACTTTCATGTTAATTTAATTTCTATATGACTGTAATTACAGTAACAGGGTTGCAAATCAATGCTAGTGTTCAAGTTCTTTGCTCAGCAGTAGCCTATATGCTAGCTGTGTTGTTAGCTGCTATGCTAACTGTCCAAGAACAAACTTAAGAGATTGAATAAACAGAAAAAGTGATATCAGTGTTTTTCTGATAATGTGTACAACAGGGATACGGTGGTTTGAGTGACACAAATTATGGCTAAAACCATGAATAAAATATGAAAAATAAAAGAGAGGACCTAGCTTAGTGTCAGAGTAATTAGCAGATAAGTAGATGTTTCTACTAATACATGTAGCTAACTTTTTTGTGCTCCAACTCTAGAATGACTCATACGAATGTTTCTATACTGTAAAAATAAACTTAAATGACCTTGAGCTTTCTGTACTTTTCATTGTGAGACTCCAGGAGACTCTGGATGGCGTCGCCCTCGCTGGGCATGGCCGCCTCCGCCAGTTCAGTGCCGAAAGCCTGCAGCATGTGCGCCACGTCTTTCACCGTGACGGCAAAACTTTCAATGGCCTGCAACAGAAACAGTGGCGAGAAAATATACAGCACTGTACAGTATTTACTTATATCCGGTACTGTACACAACTATGCAGTACCGTTCTTAAAACAATCCAGTCGCTGTGACAGTAGTCGAGCGTGCCTCCGAACTCGGATGTCAGCTGGTTTTCGTCGATGTACTTCAGCAGGTCTGTGACGGAGCTCAGCATCACCACCTGAATGACCCAAATTATTACAAATCACATTTAAGTCTAGGAAACCAGGAGGTGACAAACACAGTGGAGGTCAGGGGTCACATCCATTAGACCAGTAAACCAATTTGAGTTTTTTCCCTTTAAGATTTACTGCAAAGCCAATGTGGTGAACTGTCTGACTGTGATAACAGCAATATAATGATAATAAATAGTGTAGGTGAAGTTGCCATACGGGCATCTTGAGCATGAAGTCCTCCTGGCTGAAGCGAAAGCCGATGTCGGTAACGGTGCGGTGGAAGAAGCTGGTGGGCCGGAGCACCAGGACCAGATGGAGATTCCCGGGAAAGGAGGCCTACGATTTCACAATGACACAACAAATACACAAAATAAATACATTTCAATCATGTAATTCGTGATGAGAAACCGAGAAGGGAACAGAGGGAATTTGCAACTTGAACTTTGCAACAAAAAAAAAAAAAAAAAACAACTGTGTCCGGTGATTTACTAGATGGACAGGAACACACGCTCCTGTGGCTTCACCTAAATAAATAAATTTCATGTTGAAAACATTCATTTTTATAGTAATACTCCATTACAAATCATTTCTGAGGTAACAGGTCAGTGTCTGCAAACCCCATCCGCCAAAATCATTTTTTTTTAAGAGCGCATCCAGCCAAACAGATGCCAGTTTTAGATGATAATTTTCAAAGTTGTTCATCCAAAGACCACATAAAGGTTGCATTTCAAAAGTACTACAGTTTAATGCTAACAAACAATCCAAAACTCGTATTGATGTTGTCGTAATTCTAAACCTTTAAACATCTTAAATTTTAACAAAAATTATTGACATTATTGACAGCATTTCAGAACATTGACAAGTAGTGATAGACTGATAGTTTTTTTTCAAGGTGGATACGGATACAGATTATTAATAGTCAAGGAGGCAGGAAAACTGATATTGCCGATATTGCTTTGCAGTAAAATAGAAAAAAAACAAAAACGTTTTCTTTTAAACTACAGTAACAGATTTGTTTAAAAAAAATAAAAATTGCAGGGAGCTTCCCGGGTCATTAGCATGTGTTAAGCTAAATTAAAAAAATAAAATAAAAAATAAAAAGCAAGTAAATAGATCCCTAAAGATAAAAAAATATATAAAGTTTTCTAAAATGTCAACATAATTTCTGGTTTATTTATTATTTTTTTTAAATAAAAAGTGTAGGGAATCCCTATTTTTTAATAAAGTGGAAATTTAAACAGATCCATAAATGAAAAGTTCCCTGCATCTCACTGAGTGACAAATGCATGCGAAAGTAGCTCATTTGGGTTTTTTTGTTCGGGTTCGTAAAACGTTTGCAAAGATCTCCGTAGTGAAACATTGTCTGACTATGTTCTAAATGTGTTTACGACAAGTAAAAACTGTCTGTGAACGTCTTACAATTCCTGATGAAAACTCCAAATTCGCTACGTTCCAAGTATTCACCGCTCAGTGAGATACCAGCTTTATCGGCCTTCAGATAAAAAACAAAAAAAAAAGGTTAATGCCGATATTTGTCAAAATGCCAAATATCAGCACTGGTGATCGGCCCGGCCGATAATCGGTCTATCCATATTGACAAGCAAATATTCTTTATTTTCTCTGAAAAACGACTATTATCGCATCTTATTTACGACAGTGGTCTGCTTTCTTATTCACATCTACGTATTGCATATCTATAGGCATTATACTGCCCCCTGATGGCCATGACTCGCACACCAGGAAGACCATCAAAGTGTCCACTAAATTAGCATGATGCACAATTGACTTTTATTTTATTCACTACATTCTATTTAATGTCATTATTGTACAAAGCTTTCTTTTACATGTCAATGCATACTTCTTATTGTGTAATGTAATGTTTTCCAATTGCAGCATGACTCGTTCGTCCATGACGTGATGTTGACATTGATATGTCCTGACGTGACCTCCACGCGCATGCATGCAAGGCAGCCAACATGCATGGGCGAGACACACTCTACCCACTCGGGTCCGACTCTCTTCCCTTCCACTCGCAGCCGCTTGCATGACTAAGCAAAAGTGTGCTGCACAGTGCACACACACAGGCAGACAGAACCTTCCACTCACTGCCGCATTCATTCCCGCCCTCAAACTTCACCCAAACTCCTGCACAGAGGTAAAAATAAAACCTCGTTACCGGGCTGGTCCGGATCTTTGCGAGTCCTCTCCGGCAACATGTCTCAGCCATGTTGTGATAGCGGGACATCGATCCGGCTCGTCTATTTTACAGATCCATACGGACGACGCGACAAACAGCAGCAGCAATAGCAGCAGCCTCACTCACACGAGGAGGAAGGAAGGATGCAGGCAAATGCGCTGTGTCCGCCTCATCATCATCATCATCATCATCTTCCTCCTCTCTGCAGAGTCCCGCGTCATCACACTTTTTTTGTGCATTCCAATCAGCATTAGCTTGTCCCGAAATATTACAAACAGCTCTCAGTTGTGATGCAGCAGTACATCCTATAGAACTATAGCAATAATGTTCAACTGACACCTGTTAAAACGTCATGTACTTTCAGCTTTACCTAATGTCATCGTGTCCTCTCCTGTCTATGAATAGTCAAATCCTGTCCTGTCCTGTCCGATGCTAATTGCACTGTTTTGTCCTACATATCATTCCAAATCCACAAAATATTATCAGGCCAACTCATGTTGTAGTATAGGGTAGTGTAAGACCGGGTGTAAGAGCAAGTAATCCATGTATGCCATCCAAGGTTATTTTAGTTAACTAAAACTAACGGAAAAAAAATAAAATAAAATTCAAAAAACAATTTCGTTAAAATTAAATAAAAATGAAAATACTTTTTAAAAAACAAACACTAACTGAAACTACATTTTATGTTTACAAAATTAACTAAAATTATCGCAAAAAATGTCCTTTGTTTTAGTTTTTGGTAATTAACTTAATGCATGAGCCTTTGGGATGATTTTTTATGGGAAATTTATTTATTATATTAACTGGAATAAGGACGTTTGAAAGTGTGTCACACAGAAGTGACGGCATCTAACAGCAGCCAATCGAAAAGCACCAAAAGATGACGTTGCTCCCATGGTGTTTTTTTAAAATATTGTGCACAAGTAATACACATTTAAAAACAAACAAAAAACAAAAACTAATACTGAAACTAACAAACTAAACTAAAATGAAGCATTTATTGTAGTGTATTGAATGTTTACCAGCATTTTTCAAAGAATTCTTTGGCAAAAAAAATAAATAAAAATAAAAAATCTGATTTTTAAAATGAATGAGTAAGCAGCAGGTAGGCTTATAGGACAGGTTAAAAAAAAAAAAAGTGGAATCAGCATCAAAAACAACATAAAACTCACTGCAATTCTGGCCAATGCAGTCTTGATCGAAGCCCATGTGTCCAGTCTTCGGTCCAAAATGATGATGAACTTTACACCTGGTTGTCTTGTTCTGTGGGAAGGGAAATGTTTGTTAAAAACGGCTAATTTGCCAACTGACCGTATTTTGGTAATTAATTAATCTGCTGCCTGATAGCAGCCAACAAAGATTAATACTGAATTGAATTCAATTGGATTAGGTTCATCTTTTCTCAATTTCATCACTGGTTATTCAAGAAAAAACATGCCCATTGACACTTAGGGGTTCTCCTCGGGAACCCAGAAAGTTTGACAAGTACGTCGATTTGTCAGGAGAACTGCAGAGTCATGTGAGAATTCCCCCGGACTGCCGCAAGTGCTGGCATCAGCAGTACATCTGACACAGCGGCCGTCCAGCGAGGCCACACTGAGCTGAGGTTGTGCACAGAATGTCAACCCAACGCATTTGGTGCACTGCAGCGAAATTGGGGCCACGCTACAGATGTATAACACAAACAAAAAATGCTAATTTGTGGATTTAATATCGTCCTGTGAATAATTTTGATGTCTCTAGGTAAGCAAATGCAGTGCTGATTAATAACAAATAATGCATCTGTATCTATCTGGGTGATACATAGTGAGAGGAAGAACAATTCAATGCTCTTCCACTAGAGGGCAGAAGGTCCCATTAACATGTGCATCCACCTGTTGCCATTCATACAACATCAAAAAATAGGGGTGTCAGGCGATTAAAATTTTTAATCGTAATTAAGCGCATGACTTCAATAATTAACTAAAGATTAATTAAAAATAATTACATTTCTTCTAAATGTACAATAATTTATTTTTTCTGTTTTCATACCAACAAAAGTGAAAAAAAAAGAAGCTTAAACTAATAGAAATATGGCTGCAGGTTTTAGTCATTGATACAATAATTTCCTAATAATTCATAGAATTGAGTTAAAATTGAAAAGCTGTACTGTACTGTAAAAAATGTGTGATACTGATTTGTGTTCATTTTTCTGGAAGATGTTGGCAACAGTTCAGTGCATTTTTCTTTTCATAATTCTGCACATTTTCGAAATTGTAAAATACAACAAATATATGCATTATTATTACATTTTTTACTGCTAAATTTTGACGTGGACGTGTCTGCTGCATTCCGACTGGAATTTCCCCAGGTCAGGCTTTCCAAGTAAGGGGGCGGCCATTAATCAGGCGTTTAAAAAAAAAAAAAAAAAATAAAATAGTAGCGTTAAAGGAACTTTAAATTAATGCACTAATTTTGACACCCCTAAAAAAATAAACACTGTGTTCAACTAAACAGGACCATATTTCACACTAAGTCAGTTGTGATTAAATTAACACTTTTTGTGGCTTGTTCCACTTAATTATCCAGGGATTAATTGAGAAGCAGGTAAACATGACCATTCGCCCCCCCCCCCCCCCTGTCATGTCTGGGGCTTGGTGACAGCAAGTGAGTGACACCAGACGCGAGGACGCACCTGGGGATGAGCGTGAGGTAGGTGAAGACTTTGGCCAAGGCTTCCTCCGGGATGTCCCTGAAGGCCGAGCTTTCCGGGAGTGTGATGATGACGCTGGAGTCTTCTCCGCGGCCACCTGGGCGGGACAAACAAAAAAAAACATGTGCGGACTTCTCCCTGTCATCACTTCACGTTGTTGATCAGAAGAAGAAGTCCTCACCTGACAAGTATGCAACTTGTTTCTCGATGTAGCCGCCGACTTCCTTCATGCTGACGGGAACAGTCACCTCTGCAAGGAGGAGGGAGAAAAAAAAAAGAAAAAAAAAAGTCTTAAACATGTAGAAAGCATTTAAAATTTATTTTTATTTTTTTTAAATATTTGTTTTTAATTTATTTGTGCTTACAAAATATTGTTTGCGTTCATTATATAACTTAATCATGTCTCTTTTCATTTTCCATTAATGAAATCAGGGGGAGGCATTAAAAAAAAAATGTATACAAATAAACCACATAATAAACCTGCAATAAACTACAAAAGCATTTTCTTGCTACCATGAGGTGGCAAACTATTTACAGTACACCATCAATTTCAACTCATGAAATGGCAGGGGAAACAGAAAAAAAAAGTTGTAAATGAAAAGAAAAATAATAATAATAATAATAATAATAATAAAAAAAGGCTAAACTGAGGCCATTACCTAACCACTAATAATTGCAATATGTACATGTTTTTATTCCATAGATTAATTTTAAGATATTTACTTAAAAATAAAATTTAACAGTTTAGACAAGTACTTATTTTATTAGATTTATTTTATCATTTAAATAAAATAAATAAATAAATAAATACATAAATAAAATGAAATATTCCTTGGTGTTCAACACAGCACGAGACTGGAGCCCTTATTTATTTATTTATTTATTTATTGTTACTGTTTTACTGGCTTTACTGTTTTGTACATTTTACTGTTAAATTAAGTTAAATATGTTCAATTTTAGTTTTATATTTAACTATAATTCATGTCCAGCACTTAGTTTCACATGTGGTTCTATTTTAAGTTCTGTAAATCAAATACAGGACTGTCTCAGAAAATTCGAATATTATGATAAAGTTCTTTATTTTCTGTAATGCATTTAAAAAAAACAAAAATGTCATACATTCTGGATTCATGACAAATCAACTGAAATATTACAATCCTTTTATTATTTTAATATTGCTGATTATGGCTTATAGCTTAATTAAGAAAACTCAAGTATCCTATCTCAAAATATTAGAATATAAGTAAAAAAAAAGAAAAAAAAAGAAGCAATAATCAGCAATATTAAAACAATAAAAGGCTTGCAATATTTCAGTTGACTTGTAATGTATCCAGAATGCATGGCATTTTTCGTTATTCAATTGCATTACAGAAAATAAAGGACTTTATCACAATATGCTAATTTTTTGAGACATTCCTGTAGAATAAATACAAACATTTTAAAGGACTACTTTGGAGCCCACTTGTTTACACATTGAAAAATACCATTAGGTGTAGTGTTTGCTTCAGATGTATAACCCCATTTTGAAGGAGCATTTGAAAATATGACATAGCCGAGGATGATGCATAGCTGGCCAAAATACATTTACCTCTAATAAATCAACGCAAACTAACTTGCTAAAAGTCACTCGTGGTGTGATGAATGCAATAGCCAAGAGGATGATGATGCGTGATCCCTGAGGAGTATTTGCTCATGTTTAATGGAGCGGCACTAAAAATAAATTTGAGCAGAACGCCGGAAAACACAAGGTGGTGGAAAAAAAGATGAGCGAGAGAGAGAGAGCGCGAGCGAGCCAGGTGTGCTTCTGGCCGCACCGAAGGCCGTAATGGAGTGTTGTCGGCCTTGCGGGGGGAGCGTGTAATGAGCTCGGCTGCTAGGCTACCCTGCTGAATATTTGATGCGTGTGTGCGCGTGTAACTGAGAACGTCTGAGCTTGAGCCAGGATGAAGTTACCTGGGATAACTTGACATTTACACTGCACTTCAGGAACATGAGAGAGAATCGAAGATGCCTTCGCGTCACAGTGCGTTTTGGTTTCCATTTAAAGATGACACCAGGGAGGCGGCCAACATCGCGGCCGGTAGTGAAGAAGTCGAACGGCGTCAAGGCAATGAATACATCAATACAATTCAAAATCAACCACGGGCTCTGAAATTATCCATAAACGTTTGAAAAGGTGATCAAGAGAAATGTCATATTTGACATCTGCTGCAGTAACAGCATCATGCGTCAAATATCATTGAAAATAAATATTTTGCACTACGCCACCCCAAGAAGAAATTTTCTTCAGCCCTACCAACCTCGCTGCCATTTTTAGCATTAAAGCAAACAAAAATAAATAAATATAAATATGCTGAGTGACTCTGTTAACATTGTTTATACTTCATGCACATGCTCTGACAATAAGAGCGCCACTGCCACCTACTGTAGTGGAGGTGCAATTACACTTTGTTCTCAGCACAGCTTGAAGACAGAATGTTTGGAACTGGTTGAGAATTAAGATACATGTAAAGTGTCTTTTAAATAGGGAAATTTATTGTGTTTATTATTTATTGTGTCAATGGATTGGAAAATGTGGAAGTTAAAGGGATACTTGACTCATTAAGCCATTTTCAGCAGTAAAAAGTTCATATTTTGTCTATAATTAATGTGGTAACTTCGTGATTTTTCATGTACAATTAATACCTTTAAAAGTAATTTTTCTACTTGCTGTCGACTGATGATGACGACATCACCTGTGCTCAGGAAGTAGGTAACGACCAATTATGGTGGCTCAGTTTACTGACCAAACCCAGAAAACAGGTGAGCCATGATTGGCTGTTACCTACTTCCTCAGCACAGGTGATGTCATCATCAGTCGACAGCAAGTAGAAAATTAACTTTTTAAAAAGGTATTCATTGTACATGAAAAATAATCAAGTTATCAAATTAATTCTGGACAAAATGTTAACTTCTCACTGCTGAAAATTGTTCAATGAGTCAAGCATCCCTTTCAATTTTTTGAAACGTGTGGAAATTTATTGTGAATTTGGGAAAAGATACCTCAAATGATCCGAATAATTCTAAGTTGGAATGAGCTGAATTTGAAAGCGCTATATAAATAACGATGACTTGACTTAGTCAAGAAGAAGAAGAAGCAGGTAAACTAAACATGCCAAATGTCTTCTGATTTGAGAATTTTACAGAGGGACGTCTGAAATTCTGAAAAAGTGAGAATGTGGAAATTAGTTTCAAAATATTCCGAAATGAACTATATTAAAAAAAAAATAAAAAATGAAGTAAATAGTTTGAATCAGTCGGAATACTGACAATTTTTTGTGAATTATTAAAGAACAAAAAATCATTCCCAAGAATCCCCGAAGCGCTAAACATTTTAAAACAGGAATGATTCAAATTTTTTGAGAAACGTGGAAGGAAGAGGTAAAAATATAAAATGTCTTATTTTGGAATTTTACTTAAAAAAAATAAAATAAAATAAAATACTGGAAAGTGTTAAGTACAGTAGTTCAGAAAAACATCCTGTACTCCCTGCAGCATTCATGCAATAATAATCATGTATTGTTACAGTACTTGGTGGGGGCTCTAATGGCGGCGGAAAGGTTTTTGCACATTTCACAGCAGCCTGACGTCAGCCAAACAGCATGACCCGGATAAACAATCACGCACCCGCAATGTAAGACCTGGTGGGCCAATTGTCTTGCTGGTCCTCTGAGATTTGTCACAAGCTTTCCAGGTTTTGCAGAGGTGGGAACCAAATAATCCCGTGAGGAGGAATGTTGGAGAAAACAAGGTTTCGTTGTCAGCCCCTACAAATAAATCCCCACCGCAAATCCCTCACGTCTGGGCAAAGCAATCTGACATGGTGGCACTTATTCGTGTTGACCAAATTTGAACAAACCCGCCACAGCTACACAAAATCTATTTTTATGTCTAATAATCTGTGAACAATTGTACAAGATGCTACAGGAGACATACAAGAAGGAAGGCTTTTGTTTGAACTCAGCTATGTCGATCAGATCATACCCGCGTGCGATTTTGTCAAGAGCCCAAAAAATGAGCGTTTAATCCCCGAGAGCGAAAATCCCCCTCGTGAACGAGCAAACACGTTCGCGATACACCGAGGGAGAGCGTTAACCTCGTGCTGCGACACTTTCTGGGTCAAGAGAATATGCCAGCAAGCTTTGCGTGCCAACAGGAAAATATTCACACCATTCTTGAAAGCTCAACTTGGTGGCAAATTGGACAAAAAGTTAAGCAGCCTTTTGTGTTTTTGAGCCATTTCCCGTGTTTTAGCAGGTCGCTCCTTCGGGTATGTGCGACAATGGGTACAATATGAAACAAAAAAACAAATGCGGGAGAGTTTCAAAACCTTTCTAAGTGGAAAAATAAGATCTAGTAATATTGCCCGTTTATCGTAGAGGATAAAGAAAACGTGCTTGTTAGTAACCTGTTATATTATCTGTCCACATTGTTTGTGCTCATATATCAATCCCTTGACATGTTTACCATCGCTACATATACACATTTGTTAGCCCATCTGTGATATTTTCCATTATGCATTAGCATTAGCCATTAAGATAGCGGCACACCAACAGTAGTTTTGAATCACTGTGGTAGAGTGATGATGGTGAGGACACAAAACGTTTTGTATACTATATTCTAGAGAACGACATTTATTATAGAGATTGCGGACTAAATGCACACTAACATTAATTGTGTCTGACAGTTCAACTACAGATTGTAACAATCGGGTATTTATTTTATAA
Source organism: Festucalex cinctus (assembly GCF_051991245.1). Lineage (NCBI taxonomy): Eukaryota > Metazoa > Chordata > Actinopteri > Syngnathiformes > Syngnathidae > Festucalex > Festucalex cinctus. The sequence goes on from NC_135419.1 coordinate 19,042,183, forward strand.
GGATATCAAGGTCTGAATTTTGGGAAATTGTATTTAAAAACACTGAGGAAGCCTGGATTCACCTCTGTATTTTTTATTTATTTATTTTTTAAAGAATCATTTTAAAACAAGGAAGACTAAAAGATTTGACTTCAGCATTACTAAATGACATAACGTGATATCCTGCCCCAAAATGCCTAAAAATAAATACATAAATGATGCCTCAAAAAGGGATTATCTCCATGACAACAGTGCCACTACGGATTAACCCATCATCAGCGTTGCCCTGTGTGTCAATGCACTCAAATAATCCTGTTTTTTGTTTTGTTTTGTGTGTTTTGTTTTGTTTTTTAACCACAATTTGAGTTGTTTTGTTTTTTTTGATGAAAGGTTCTCAATTAAGATATTACAGATGATGCAACCTGCATGTGAAAAAAAAACAACTTGCTGTGGATTCGTCCCCTGTGGTCTCACTTTACACAAACGTAAAAGGCAAAGGGCCATTAATTAAACAATGAGATGAGCTTGCCAAGGTAATCCTATTAGCCTGGGGGGGCTCCATGAAACTCAAACTTGAGGGTTCAGTACGGCCTCCTTACTTTGGTGAGTATTCCAATCGCATAAATAAAACATTAAAAACAAAGTACACTTTGTGCTGTATTATGACAGAGCAGGTTCATTTAACGAGGACACTAAGTAGTGGTTTTTAGATATATGATAAGTTCTCTAAACATTTTCAGTGTTTACAGCACTTAAGCTCCACTCTAAACTGACTTCGGGTACACCAATAGCACAATCCACACAAGCACTCTGCATGTGAAAACTTCACATCTTAGTGCACACTGAGCATTATCATGTTTATATAATATTTTCACATTTTCCAAATTGCTGTGGCGAGCGGGTATGCGTTTGCAAGGGCATTTTTTTTTTTTTTTTTTTTTTTTTAGGAAGGAAAATTAGGAAACCATCTGTGACGGCTTCAAACAGGTAATCTCATCCCTCGAATTGCAGGCAAGCGGAACATGACCCAGCAAAACATCCATACGTGATTATAAAAAAAAAAACGAGTTTTGTTTTTCTACCGAATACTTAGTCATACGCACGGAATTATTTGGCGGACTACTTGGTAACAACTTGCAGCAACTCTACCCACTTGGGCTCCAATTTAACATAACATGGAAAGTGACTGACAATTCTGAAGTTTCTAACTAACTGGGTAACTGTAATTAATTGAGTAACTAAGTTAGAAACTGTAGCAAAGAAACCATAACTCTAAGCAATTCTGAGTAACTATACTTAACTCATTTGCTCCCAAAATCGTATAAATACGTTCTATTTTAAATGTTTTAAGTGTCCCAAAGATGTATTCATACGTTTTTTTGTTGTTTTGTTTTTATGCTAGAGCATACAGAAGGCTTTGATGCAGCTTCTCAACTGCAGAGAACGGTTATAGAAATGGTAGTTATTACATAAACAGCCATCAGGTGGCAGCAGAGCAAAGGATATCAACCAGGCCCATGTTGAAAAAAAGCTCAGTTACACAGAATTCTGAATGTATTCGTGAACAATGATGAAACTTAGCTATATTCTAAATTAATAATAATTGCTGCAAAACAAAAACAGGTAGAAATATACTTTTATTTCCTGATGAAAGAAGAGACTAATATTTCTTTTGATAGATCCCCCCCCTTTTTTTCCCTAGCAATAGAACACAATATCCTGTGGGCCTTGCAAAATCTGTCAAAATCGGGTAAAACAGCTGGGAGCAAAGGGGATTGCTTCTGTAAAAATGGCTGGGAGTGAATGAGTTAACTGTAACCAAGTTACTGTAAGCCATAAATGTAACCAAGCAACTCTTGAGTAACTTCAATGAAGTACTAACCAAGTAGATTTTAACTGAGTAACTAAAGCAAACAAAAAAAAGGTCAGGAAAAGACTACTAAAGCATCTGAACTTACACATCCCCAGTTATAAGAGGGTGTGTACACTTTCGCACATTTTCAATTTCTTTCACTCCCTCCACCCCCTTAAAAAAAAAAACATCTTTAGCATGCTCACATTAATGTTGGAAAGTGACTAAATACTGCAAAACCTGGCATCTGAACAGGGGTGTGTAGACTTTTCCTGTGTGTGCTGCCTGTACTCACGCTGCAGCGTGCTCTCCAGCTGGGACCGGGCCTGCAGGAGGCAGCCGTAGCTCTCCCATCTCCTCCTCGGACTCGGTCATGGACTCTTCCTGCATGGAGGCCGGGCCCATTCCCCCTCCGGCAACGGTTCGAGTAATCCACGGCCTCTCACATCCTCCTCCCCTGTGCTAATAACAAGTGAGCATCCCCCCGCGCCGAGCTTCATTCAAGCTCGCCGGAACTTGCTGACCTTGAGCTGCATGAAAGCAAACATTCAGTCAGCTGTTTGGTCACTCACAACAAACATGATTCCTTCCTTCCGTCCGTCCGTCTGACCGCTACTGGCAGCCGGGCTGTTGCTCCTCCCTCCGGCTTTCCTCCCTCCCCTCTCTCTCTCTCTTTGGGCTTGAGTGCGTCAGCGCTGCACTAAAAGACCTGACGGCGTGCCAACTCCTCACTGTAATTCATGCTCCCGTGTTTTATGGCTTCGGCGTTGGGATCTGAAAGCGTTATACAGTGGGCAGGATTGTTTGTAGTCACCGACATGAAGCAGCTGTGGGAGAGAGAGAGAGCATACAAGTCCCAACACACCCTTAGCCGGCCACTCGGTGCACAACAATTACATTCAAAGAGAACAACCGCCGTCATTGTGAGCATAGCGACCCACACTGAGTCTTTTCTTAGATTAAGTTGAGGGGCTGCCAAGCCGACAACATGATGGATGCAGACGCACTTCCTGGACGGAATCCAAACGACGACTCGATGCCAGTTGGACATGATTTTAGCAGTTATTTTCAAACGCGTGGAACATATTTTGACATAGGCTTACAATGTTCTTCTCACATTAGTAATAAAAACAAATACCTGTGCTTTGTTCATCTGCGGTGTTGGTTTCCGTCCTTACTTTAGACTTTAGTCTTTCCTCTGGTCTCTTGGGATTCTCCATAATCTGTTGGAATTTAGATGCATCTGGAGTTGGTTAAAGATTCTGACCTATCCTTCCTTACTTTAGTCTTTCCTGTGGTCTCTTGATATCACCCTAATCTGTTGGAATTTAGATGTAACTGGGTTTTGTGAAAGATTCTGGATTTGTAACTGTGGGTAGAGGTGCTGTCTGGTTGGTGCTGGATTTCACTTTGTATAATCTTTTCCTTTGTTCCTTCCTCTGGTCTCCTGACAACTTGACGGCTCTGGTGGAACTCTTAAGTATCTGGTTAAAGTGAAGGGTCTTGGATGGATTTCTAACAGGTTTCAGGTTAATTAAAGAGCACAAACTCGGAAATACACACACACACACACACACACACGCATGCCCCCCCCCCCCCCCCCCCCCCCCCAAAAAAAGTGATGACATGTTGACTCAGGAAGGCTTCTGAACGAATAATACTGAGCTCTCAGGAAAATGTTTTCAATAAACATTCAAAAATGCTATCCAGCTATAGATTTTTACGTCTAACTTCAAGTTTCTAACACAATTTCCCAGCATTCCCTGCTACTCATCATGCAGTCCTGAAAGGTTATTTCCAGGTACAAAAAAACAAAGTGAAAAGGCATACATACGGCGACTGTAGTCAACGGGGAAGCCTGCGCCCGGAAGCAGGCACACGGTTGATCCAGCTTAAGCTTGCCTGCCATCTCATTACTGCACAGCGTCCGCTTAAAGTGTGCTCAAAGAACCACACACAAATACGCGCACACAGAAACGAGAGCACAGGGCGCTTTTCTTCAAAATGGTCTTTATTACAGAAAACCCTTCGCAATTTAAATATAACTTCGATACATTCATCTTTAAGAGGTTTCGGAGTGTTTTGAGGCTGGCGAGCCAAAAGGGCACGAGATGGTACGGTGTCCAGAACCTCTTGGGGTTTTTTTTGGTACATTTTTGATTTTCTTACAAAAAAAAAAGTGGCTCGGGAAAAGAGAAAACAGGTTAAAAATACAATCCGCTCTTGTGATTTATTCTCGTGTTTAGACAAGCGAAACATTAGACTCCACAAAAGTTTGAAGCAGTGGGGAGACAAAAAGCAAACCGGCATCACTGATGCCACTTAAAGGTTGTAAAGTTTTATAACAAAGCAGGCTTGACTTCTTTTTGCCAGCACAGTGCAGTCTGGAGGAAAAACAAAGTAAAGCCTGAAAGCAATTTTTGTAAGAATATCAACACAGGTTAACAAAAGAACATTTGGGACTGAAATGATGCCTTAATAAATACAGAACAATATACTTGTATGGAAAAACAAATCCTTAATAAAATGTATTTCAAAGTAATTGCATGGTTGAATGGAATGTTATCATTGTACAGTATATCTTATTATACAGTATAACCTCCTCACAGTGGGACACACTGAGGTCCTTGGTGAACCCTTGACGTTTCTTCAACAGTGCAGGAGTGGTCAAAGAATTTGCGTAGGATTCCTGACATGAAAAATCATTCAAGTTGCTTAGCAAGCCTCAAAAATAAACTTGGACATTTGGGTAAATCTAGCTGAATTTAAAGAGCAGCATGTCTGCCGCTTTTTTTGTTTTCCCAAATAAAGTGGTGCCTTGACATACAAGTGACCTGAATTGTTTATTGAATCATGAGCCGTCATTCCTTTTGCTTTGACTTGTGAGCACAAATTTGATACAAACAATAGTGACGTGTATTTAAAAACCTGACAACGTCGCCTTAAAATGTGCTAACTTAACGCTCACACATAATCAGAATAGCCACAGACAAGCTACAGAATAGCATCGATGTCACACTTGAAGACATAACTCGCATATATTCTTTATCCTCGATAGGAATTTGACCAATTTACTACAACTTACTGAGGAATTTTAACCGTTTCCTTACACTGTGCCGACTGCATTCACCTGTTTGCTGATATTTTTTGGTGGAACCAATCATTATGTGTGGACACATCTGCTTAACTGACAGTTATTCCACTGTGCTTGACTTGTAAAGCCATGTATGCATTATACTACCCCCAGGTGGCAAAGACGAGCACACAAAGCAGCACAATGACTGCTGAAGCTACAAATGTGGCACAAGATTAAATACAGTAAAGTACAATATTAGTGTGTTTTATTTATATTCATATATATATATATATATATATATATATATATATATATATATATATATATATATATATATATATATATATAAACTTTTTTTTCCTTTTTTTTGGGGGGGGCAAGTGTGTTTTGAGTGACAAGCATGGTCACAGAACACATTAAGCTTGTAAATCAAGGCACCACTGCATAAGGCAAATTAATGCAATTCTATTACCAAGTAAATGCTCATGAAAACACACTGAGAATGGCCACAATTCAAGTAGTACCACAGACATTTGTGGATTCTCTCGAGCCATTAAAGAATTTGTGGACACGCACAGAAACAACAACACAATTTTTAGGTCACAAACGTCCGTTACAGTCTGATTCCTTTTTTGGCTTTCAGCATCTGAGATCCGTACAGTATAGCAACATATATTATGACTCTCATTTTAATTGGACTCTTTAAAATTAAACACAAACACTTTGAGGCGCGACGATTAAGGTCACGCTATGAGCTTTGCCACACTGCCCCTAAATCGCTAATCTATTCCTTAATCCCACACACGCAGGCACGCACGTTTTTGGACTTTTTCGAGCGCATGGACGGCGTCTCGGTGAACTCTCCAACTTGAGCGTTTTACTTGCAGACCATTGATTGAAAATTCCCAACAAAAAGAGTAAAGTGATATCAATGTAAAAAAAAACAAAAAAACATTAAACACACCTTGGCCTTCTCGTCCTCTCTTTTTTTTTATTTTTTATTTATTCCCCCCATGCAGTCGAGCATTTGAGAGTGGCAACGTTCTAACTGCTTGTTAAAACACAGCAGTCAGATCTTGGGACAAGGCAGCTGTGTTTTGCATTCATTTGTAGATAAAAGACAAAAATAGTCAAGTCGTCGTCTGAGTAGATAGATTTAAAAATAAAAATAATAATGCAAGGCGCTGCTCTGCAGTCATGCGTGGGCGGCGTGTGTGAGTTAGGTTGTCAAAGTTGGACGAGAGAGGACGGAGAGTTGAGTTTTTGTTTTTTCTTTCCCCCTCCCGAGCCCAGAGTCGTTTTGCCTCCTCCCGTGGTGGTCACGCGTCTGACCTGATTGACATGGAACCCTGAAATGTGGACACTGCCGCTGTCTCTTGATGCTGCGTCCCTTCACTGACGTGCCTTCAGTTGCTTGTAAGAGATGGGGGCCACAGCTGCTGACTGAAAAAAAAAAAAAAAAAAAGTGGTCAACGTATGCACCACCAAAGGGGGAAAAAAAAAAAAGGTCAAAGAAACAATCACAGAAAGAATACACTGCAACCAGACGCACAGAAAAATTAGGCCGGCAAATTCTCCTGATTGTAGGAAGAAGTTCTGTGACACAGACAGAGGTGCTCACACTGTACTTAAGTAGACGTACAGATAATTGAGTCATAACCATGATGAGTCTGGAAATATAGTGTAAGTACGGAGTTAACCAATTTACTTATTTCATTCACTGCCGTGGGCCTTTACATTTGTAAACTGTCAACAATTTTGTCAAGTAATGTAGTACAGTATGTTTTTAAAAGGTAGGCATGCAAAAGGTTCTTTCCAAGCTTTCCTGCAAAATTCAGGTTTGTAAAGCATTGTAATGACAAACAGATCGCTGTAGATGGCAGCGTTGCAACATTTTGGATTTGAGAACAGCATGGCTTTTTTAGTCGACAGGGTTTCTGCAGCATCAGCAAATCCAATTTAACGCTTTTTAATGTAACTTTTATATATTAGGGCCATCAGTTGATTAAAATTTTAATTTGTAATTAATTACACAAAAAGGCCCACAGAATATTGTGTTCTGTTGCTATAAAAACATGGAACCTATCAAACGCAATGTTAGAGTCTTCTTTCGCCAGGGGAAAAAAAAAAAAAAAAAAAAGTACATTTGTATCAGTTTCCATTTTGCAGCAATTAGCATTAGAATATAGCTAAGTTTCCTCATTATTCACATTCTTGGTGAAAACACTGAAAAAAAAAAGAGCTTGTTGTAACATGGCCCTGGTTGATCTCTTATACTCTGCTGCCACCTGCTGGGCGTTTTTTTGTCATAACTACTATTGCTTTAAGCTACCTCTTCATGTCAGATGCTGCGTCAAAGCCTTCTGTTTGCTCTTGCATAAAAGAAAATGTGTAAACACGTTCTTGGGAGGGAAGGACAAAGTATGAACGTTTTTGTGTTTGAATGAGTTAAGGTCATGATGTGGATTATCTGTTTTCATGGTCCTCCGTGTCAGCCATTTACAATCAACTTTGCTCGTGTCATCTATGACAAGCTTTTTTTTTTCTTTTTTTTTTTAACACAAAGTAGCAAAAACCACTGATTTTTTTTTTTTTTTTTTGTGGGGAAGTAGTCAGATACCTGAAAATCTACTTAAGTACAGTCACGAAGTGTTAACTTGATGACTTCTCACCACTACTACTGTCCTTTTGCTTTACCTGGATGCGCACTGGAGGTCATCGTCCGGCAGCTAGTTGGGGGAAGACAAATGGGGGGGGGTTAAGCGCCTGATGCCATTGTTTAGCAGCACATTCAAAAGTCACGGGGCGGTCACACACTTAGCTCTGGCTACAGGATGTGGTCAAAACACACACTCACACACAAACAAAAAGGCATCACAGCAACTACGAAGAAAATGGCTACACCCCATGACCACAAAGCTGCTACTTTGGATGTTCACATTGCAGAGAGCGAGAATAGGTGGAAGTTTGCAGCTTCCGGGGGAAGCCTGACATAGGATGTTGCCAAAAATACCACAACATTTATGAGGCCATTTTAACCACCTGCAATATGAACATTTTACACACTGAAAACCAACGTGTTAATAGTAGAAAAGACTGTTAGTCACATAACACCACTAATATTAAAAAAGGGTCATCCTGTTTCTTTTCACAAATGTTTTAATCAGTTTTTTTTTTCTTTAATAGTAATGTTGTGATTGGTTGTTGGCTTTAGTCGAAATGAGAAAACATACTACAACATGAATATTTTGTCAAATACGCCTACGTGCCTTAATATAATTTAATTTGCTCCATGACGATGCTTCCAACTCAAAACATTATTTCAAATCATCTTTCCCCTTTGAAATGAATTCAAATCTCATGAATCCATTCCAACTTCCCCCAAATAAACACGTTTGTAACTCGTTTGTTTTTTTTTTAAATATAAAAAAAGGACTATGATATTTACTTATAAGACGTACAGTATTGACATAAATAGGATGCTTTGTTTCTGCCACATTTTGTTTTACTTCAATTCAATGGACATTGTGCTGCTCCTTATTGTGTGCCACCTGGAGGCAGGCCTATGGTGTTTTCAATTATGTGCTAGCAAACTTAAAGACAAAATTATTATGTGATTGTCTTAAACACAACATATGGGAATTATCTCTGTTTAAAGTACAGTTTCACCGTAAACTTAAACTTGGAGTGGCAGTAAACAGCTTAAACAATTTCTTGAAGAATTGTTTACTACTTGCCAAACAGCTCTTATATATATAATTTTTGCTCAAAATTCACAGTAAAAAATAAAGGCACCACTGCACCTACACAAATATTACCAAGACATACGTTAAAGGAGTGTCAAATTTTAATTGTGAAAAGAATCAGGATGAGTATTGTAGCCACAGACCACTTTTCAAACCATGTGACGTTCCCCCGTGCCAATTAAATGTATTGCTCCAGTATTCTGCCCGAGGTTGAAACTAACAACAACAACAACAACAATAATAATAATAATAATAGTTCCAACATGCACACATGACCACGGCACAGAACGATAACCGTTAAGACAGAACCACACAGGGCAGCTGTAATGCTACACATTTACCAGTGTGTGAGCCCAACAACGCCGGCACCATCACACTCAAGACACTTATTTTCTTTTTCTTTTAACAAGCGGGTGATGAGGGGTGAGAGCAGGTAGGCATCAAAAGGGAGGCTGAAAAGGAGCAATTTGGCCACAATGGATGATTTTAAAATGCATAATATGCACACGTGTTGTTGGAGAATGAACACAAATGAACTAGCAATGGTGCATCTCTTCAGCCAACCATTATCAGCTTGCAAAACAAAGCCACACACGACGTCATTGTTTGGAATCGGTGCCTAGTAAAGACTACGGTTAGGAGCCAGGACTGTGGAGACATCAGGTGCTTGGGTTGGTAGCCAGCCTTCGATTGGCTTCGAAAGCCCAGCAGCGGTGGGCTGGTACCTGATTAAACGACAGTATTGGACTCGTCTGTAAAGGTTCTCATGAGCAGGGGCCGGGCTGACGACCGCGGGGACGGGACGCCCCTCGCATTCGACTCAACTGGATTCCTCTGGAAAGGGTGAGGCAAGAGGACACCAGAGACGTAACTAAGCTGGCAAGCATATGAGGGGCCGTCACGGACATGATTCGGGATTACCTTGATTGCGCACGACTGAAACACACACAAAAATCTTGAAATGTTTTCATACTCCATGCAGAAACGAATTCTAAACTTGCTGGGAAAAAAAATAAATGTTTCACGCTAATGCTGTAACAGAATTTTAGTAACTTGTGTGTTTTAGTACTATGTGATGAAAAAGTGCATTTTCATTCGTGTGTAACACCAGAGAGAATTTCAGGAGTGCATTGGTATCCAAACTACGGTCTGGGGACTAGTTACAGCCCACCAACCAGTTTTAACGGCCCTCATCATACATAAAAAAATCCATTTGGACACGGATTGCAACCTTATTCAGTGCTGGAGTCGCCATTTTGATTTGTGAACGGATCCTCCTCCGGATGTGAGATTGTTTTACTATTCCATTTGTGCGTGAGAAAGCGCATTTCTGTAGCGTGCATTCCAATTAATCCTGAATTACGTCCGTCACGGCCTCTCATACAAGCTCACGCACAAACACAGACAAACATTGTCTTACTCTGCCTTATGAGACAAGCAGTACAAATACACAAACAACTTGAAACCACAAGACACAAAGACATAGAAAAAACGTTTTTTTTTCAACAGTAAAGCAGACATAGATGCTTACCTTAATTAAAGCTACATTTTTGACTGAAGTGATTAAGACTGTCGCAACTAAGACATTTAACATGATGCACAACATAAGAATAGGTCCAACCCCTCTACTGTGAGTGGACAAAGTATGATTTGTTATTTCTTTAAACTATTTACAAATGATTTGGCTCATCTGTCTGTTTAAAAAAAAAAAAAAAATTGTACGTGGCTCAAGCACTAACGTTTGACTACCCTAACCAGCCCTGAACTCGCAGCGCACAAACATACACACACATAGACAAACAGAATGCAGTGGCCAGAAAGGGGGCGGGAGGTGGCGGTGCGTGGCACTTGCGTCTCATGCAGACTTGGATGCTCGGACGTGCCGAACAGACCTGACTACGCTGAGCATGCGGCAGCAGCAGACGCAGCTGGGAGAAATGGCTGACACGCTAATGAAACACTTGACTAGATGCGTGTTTTTTTGTTTTTAGCCATAGACTCTCAGTCCTCCTCTGCACTGCACCTCCATATTAAGTGCTGAAATCAAGGTTCGAGCGTGCTTGCTTATTTAATAGAGCGGGAGACTACAGTGATGAAAGGAACAAAAAAGTGCAGGCACAGAAAGAGCAGGGAGAGGCAAACAGAACGAGAAAGAGACCTCAGTCACTCCACGAGAAGCTGTGAGCGCTAGCGGTCTGCGACAACATGAAGATAGTAGAAGTCCCCGAGGAAGGAAGGCGGTGCTTCATCTTTAAAGAAGAGCGGAGGGTCCACGCAGGAGGCGAGAGCAGAGACAGTCAAGCAGAGTGAGGAGAATGGGTTAAGTGCTAAAAGCGGTTCAAGGAGGGAAAATTAGTAACAAGACAAATGAAGCAGTTTGAAAGTCAAGGTTATATAATCACTAGCCACAATATTAGGTACACCTGCACAATTCATTAGCCAACAAAATAGCCAAATCTAAGAGATAATGCTGAGTTTTAATTGACAGTTTTAACGTTGGGTTTCATGCTTGTTGTGAAGAGTGAGAGTTCAAAAATAATTTGAAAGTTATTTATCAAATGTGAAAGTCAACAATACTATTTTTTCCCCTGTAGGCTTTTTTGGATGAGTTTGCTCAACTACTTTTTTTTTTATATTAGAAAAATCGCACAGCAAACCACTAAAGAAAAACATCACAAAATGTAATACATACTGCATTCACGATGTGCTCTTTTAATTTCATTCACAAATTGACTTGGTGTGAAATGTGGCCGACTGGTTGGATACAAATCTTGGAGAGGAACGTACATGCTCTGCTTGTCTCTACATTTCACCATTGCTACAAATAGATGAACAATCATACATTATTTATAATAAATTCACAATTATATTTTTAGTGAGAACTGATCATTTACCAGGGCACACCTGTTGATCTCAGTTAATATAGAGGTGTACCTAATGTTGCGTCCTGTTAAAATTTGTTAAACGGCCAGACTAGCAAAACTAAACGCGCAGAATGGTTTATCTGAAATGTGGTTAAATCCAACAGCAAGAAAAATTGCAAGACTTTCGCAGGTTTAATATTAACAACAAACAAACAAAAATGTTGTGAACGGTCAAGTGTTTGCGTATGTCTGAGTGCGCTTGTCAGCCCTACCTGCTGAGTAAATGGTGTGAAGGGCTTGCGGAAAACGGCCAGAAGGATCTCTGGCAGGAGGCTGAGCAGGATGAGCACGATGATGACCAACCAGGCTGACACCGAACTCAGTATGGCGGCAAACACAAAGTACATACGCTGCTGCCTCAGAAACGGCCTGCGGGCGGGCCCAGAACACAAAAGGTTGACACAAGCTGCGTGAAACAACAACATGTTAGATCAGCTGTTGACTCACCAAATAATCCCTCCCCAGAAGAAGCTGAAAAGCATGTAAAACGCAAGAGAGCCCCATATTACAAAGTGGTTGACCCATGTCCAGTGGCGCGTGTCCAGAGCAAGCTAGGCGGACAGGACAACAAAAGAACAAGATGAAACGTCGGCATTTTTTTTTTTCGACTAAACATGTTCGGTGCATGTTGTTCATCCAAGCTGCTCTTCACCTTTAGTGTGACAGTGAAGACGAGGACAGTGAAGACGATTGTGCCGTATGACCAGTTCCCAAAAACCTGGTAGACAAAGTGCATGAGCTCAAATTTAGAGTACAACGAGTTGAGCGAGGAGCTGAATACAAACCTGGCCGTCATCCTGCAGGGCCGAGTTTCGAAACAAACATCGGACACCGAAGAAGAAGACCAAACCGTGGAAGACCCCAAGTAATGTCCAGTAGAGGAAGGGCCTCCATCGCAACATGGCATTCTTGCGAATCTCTCTTAACATGGCCAAGACAACAAAAAAACCAAAAACAAAAACATAAAAATAATAATAATGCTGATTAATTTTACCACCACAAACATTTAATGACGTATGCTAAAATCTAGATGAATGCCGCCAAAAATGTTAATTGACGTTAACTACGTTTTTTTTGGTCTCTCAATGGGCAGCACAACATCTTGTGTGGCGCTGGTTTGTGAAATCCTAAAACACCCCCCAACTATGGCCAGCAGATGGCAGCATTGCATCTCTTTTCAATGAGCTCGTGTGCATCACATTACGTACATGAAAACATGGCGGATCTTAGGATGTAGAACATTTTCAAGGATGATGTGAATAATCAAAACATTTTTCACATTAAATCTAATTTAGTGTCACTGAAGAAAAAATATGTTAAAGTCACTGAAGTGCACAAAATGTATCTTCACAAAAAGCTTGTTTTCTGTATTTTTCCCCATTTTCACTCGATGTCACTGAAATGACCTATTTCAAATGGTGATTGCAAAAGAACGGAATTAGGTAGATACATAGTTTTTTTTCCTAATGAAAGAATGGAATCCAATCTTTCTTACGGTATTCACTATCCACCATGTTTATGTAGTCCATAGCACACAATATTCTGTTTACCTTGAAAGATGAGTGAAAATGCTCGAAATTGGCTGGCACTTTCGGGGTTGTTTTTTGGATTACGTTTGGCAGTAAAAGAGTTAAAATGTGGGCAATTTAAAGTTAAAACACTTCAACAGCATAAAAAAACAATAGGCTCACTATTAATGAAACAAATACTGATATTTCCCAAATAAATAAACGAATAAATAAATAAATAAACAATCTTCTCCCCTACTGAATCAAAAATGTCTCCACTTCAGGTACATAAAACAAAACCCCCTCCAACTCTGCAGCACTGGGAACGCTTCTGGTATTTACCTGTAGAGGGGAGCATTGCTCAGCAGAGACTGGATGCTGATGTGCTGCTCCAAGAGGCTGTAAGCCAGGATGGGCATAGAGGTGAAGCAGATGTTGTACATCGTCAGATAGGCTGCATCATACAGGGGCTGGGGAGGATGGGCACAATGGGCGGGGGGAGGCGGGGTGACCAAGGGGTTAATATCATGGAGAGGACAAAACTAACAAACACACACATAGACGCACTTAATCTACTAGACAAAAACAACTAATATTTAATTCCTGAACTCTAGTTACTTCCTATATTACCACTGCTATGCTTATGTAGCAGACATTTTTACTATGATGGATGCAACATGCCTGAATCTAGCAAAGAAGTTCAGACATCTAAGGGAAACAACAGAGGGTCAATTTGAGGGTAGATGGGGTGGAGTGAGTTTAAGAGCCACTTATTTTTTTATTTTTAAACCTTTGAAACTTCTCATTTGCATACTCACCTGCTGGGAATGGCCGCAGAAGAACTGGTACAAAAACTGAGGTAAGATGAAACACAGGTTCTGTGGGCAAACGTGGGATATTGACGAGATGATCTCAAAAGCCTGCTCTTAGTATGTCAAGGATTACATGACTCGCTCTTCTCCTACCTTGTAGAAGAAATACTGCACCAAATGTGCAATTCGAACATAGTACAGATGGCCGTGAGCCAGCAGGAGTTTCTTCAGGTGCTTGAGTTTGGGGATGGCATAGTCGCTGTTCCTCACCGCCTGTCGACCCTCTTTACCCTTGATGCCTGAAATACAGAGAAAGGATCGGGGGGGGAGACTTTATAGTAGTAATGACGTATTTGTCGGATTTAGCATGACAATTCTCACCAATGCCAACATGAGCTTCCAAAATCATGCTGACGTCATTGGCACCATCACCAATGGAGAGGGTAATCGGGCTGCCTTTAGAGTTCTTCACCAGTCTTACTACCTGAAGAAAAGAACGCCATATGATTAACTACCAACCAGTCCAGACTAAGCGTACCTAGCTTCTCACCCCCAAGCCAGCTGGGAAAGGATCCAGCTCACCCGAGGTTCTAATGAGGAAATGAAATGAAATTAAATAAATGGACATATTTTTCTGACCTGGGCCTTCTGCAATGGAGCCATGCGGCAGCAGAGCACGGCGGTGCAGTTTTGACAAATCTGCAGGAAGAGGTTCATGTAGTGGCTGGAGTTGGAATCGGTGGAGTTGAGCACCATTGATAGAGTGGCTCCATCAATAATAAAACCGTAGTCGTGACTAGTAACCGACCAGTTCCTGTTTGAAGAAAACAGTAAGTCACTTTTTTTTTTTTTTTTCTTGCAGCAAGTAAGGTGATAACCAAAGTTATATTACAGTCTCCTAAAAAAAACAAAAACAATGTCTAAATCACTGGCAACAAAAGTGAGCACACCCCAATGTGAAATGTCCACATTGGGCCCATTTAGCCTCTCTGGTGTAAATGTGAAGAGTGTTACAGGTTCTCAGGTGCGTTATCACTCTCATTCTATGGTTGCGTATCAAGTTACATTGAGGTGACAGAAAAGAATACTTTACATTATACCATCATTCCTTTAGTGTTGTCCCTTTAAGTAAGCTATCGTTACAAAAATGAGAGGAGGTGTACTCATTGTACACAACAAAAGTTTAGACACCAACCCGCTGATGCCGTTTTCTAAGGTTGGCGCATCTTGCACCGCTTTCTTGTGATACTCGAGCAAGAGCTCGTGTAGCCGTTCCTCGCGCTTCCGACCTCCTTCCTCAAGAGTGCGCACTGTTAGCTCCAACAGCTCCGTGGTCATCTGAAATAGGCGACAGGCAAAACAGGTGGACTTTGCCGTCTCCATTTTGTCTCCCGTCAGGACCCAGATCTTAATGCCGGCCCCCTGCAGAGCCTCCATGGTTTCTGCCGCCTCCTCTTGAAGTCTGCAAATGAAGATTTCTTCATTAACAAAAGCAAAATGTTAAGACTTCAAAATCAAAATGGTGAAATTTGGTTCTGTGGCTCTATTGGCAAAGGTGTAGCTACTAATTTTTTTATTTTTTTAATCTTATTGTTAGAACCACCAGATGGCAGTATCGTCGAACAAAAAAAATGTCCGAGAGGACAGCATGGTTTGGAAGCCGCTTTCATGAAGTTTACAGCTCACACACAACAAAATCCACCCACCGATCTTCAACAGCAGTCGCACCGATGAGGCTCATGCCCGTCTCCACCTCGTTATAAACGGCCACGAGCTTCTCCTCTCTGTCCTGCAAAGCCAGCCGGGCTTCCCTCAGGCCCGCGTCCACCTGGGCATACTCGTCCGTGCTGAGTAGTTTGTACGCCACACACAGTGTTCTGTAGCCCTCCTGCGTCACAGAGCACATCGCATCCAAGGCAGCCGGATATAAATCTTGCTGTGAAATGATTAGAGTGATGTGCAAGGATGTGTCATCATTCGCCCACCTTTGCATTCCGCTCCACGTGCACACGTATCGGTTCCACTTCCTCCTGTCTGACGCGAGGGAAAATGGATGAGTCTGCTCCCTTGCAGAAGAGCACAATATCACCTGTAGGACATTGATAAAGCACACGAGCAGTGTTACGGCGTTGCTACTTGCTGGTAAATAACTCCATGATATTCAAAATAAAAACTTGAACTTGGTCACCTGATTTGCATTTGACAATCACACTCATTCGTCTTCTCACGGGGTCAAAATTCAACACATGAAGCAGCTCATAGCTGCAAAGAGAAAAATTATAATTATAGTAAGACCCAAATGACTTTTTTTTTTTTTTTTTTTTTTTTTTTTTTTTAATATACTCATACTAACTTACACTTCAATTTCTTGGCTCCTGTTTAGGATTTTCATGGCTTTACTTTCCAGACCCAGAAATGTGAAGCCATACCTGCAGGTGGAGACAAACCACCACAACTTCATTGCACATGGTCGGTTTAAAATGACTCCCGCAGCTCGCCCCTTACCTCATGGCACCCTTGACCAGAGCCACCTCATCAGGGGAGGACGCTATGAAGCCCCTCTCATCCGTAGGGACGCGGAGTACGATGGCATCCACCTGGTCGGCCTGGCTGGGCTCGGGGGACTCCTTCACCTGCACCGTGTGGCACAGACAAAGGGCACGCAGAAACAGCTCCTCACGCTCCTAGCGACACATTCACATGGAATAATTATTATTTGAGGCAAAATGATGATGTCTGTGTTTCGGTTAGACAGTCACTGGCTTACAATTGTGCAATCTTCCCAAATGCACTAAGAATTAGTTGCATGAATGTTTGAGTATCAAAAAATGTATTGGAAAAAACATCTATGGTTACAATTTATTTGCGACTGAGAACTAAATGTACTTAAATAGTGGCTCTAAAGGGTTTAACTGATGTCTTCATTATTTTTTTAGGGCATGGCGAAAAAAATAAAAATAAAAACTTGAGCCCTAAAAATTCCTGTGCGACTAGAGTTTTCATTGGGAACTTGCCGGCTGGGTGACGGTCACAAAAGTCAACTGGTTTACGCATCTAATATCATATACAGTAGCTGGAGATTAGATAAAGCTCAAGATTTACAGCCAATTGTCCCAACGGACTTCTTATCAATATACACATTATTGTACCGCAGTCCATAAAGTGTTTCAAGGCACTCATGCCACCAACACTTACTTGAGTGCTGAATACATATGCTGACATGGCAAGTAGAATGTATGTGGGTGACCTGTGAAGGACCTTCCGGAGTACTGAGCGATATCGCAGCCATATGTTGCTGCATGCATGATTTTTTAATTTATTTATTTTTTCCTGTATACAACAGATGGGGTGCTGCCTACCAAACACCTACCGTGCCAGCTTTTTCCTTCAGCCTGGTCACGGGCCCATCTGTGACACAAAATCCGTCGACTTCCGAGTTTGCGTCTCGATTCTTGTACTGGAATCCGTCGATGCAGCACTCGATGAACTCCATGTTATTCTGAGTGAGGGTCCCCGTTTTGTCTGTGAAGACGTACTCCACCTGCAGTCAGAGTACATAAAGAAAAGGAAAAAAACACATTTTCAAAGTCACTTAAAAAAACGTGTTGTCAATTTGAACAGTCAGGCCAAATGAGAGAATAACACTGCATTGATGATTAACCTTGCACAAGGCATTAACTTTGCATCTCTGTCATCTCGATCACCGGGCAAATCGAAATGTCAATGGCAACTGACGGCAATTAAAAGTGCCATAAAACTAAATAAGTCAAAATGACACATGACACCGACTGCTCGGGGTTACTTATTAGCATTTAAAAGTACATCTGTTGTAATCAGACTGGAGATCATCACATCTTGTCAGATAATGTTTCATCATTTTCATAGAAGAATTTAATAGTATTATACTGGCCTCTTATTTGGTTACACCTGCACACTCTAGCAGCTACATCGAAAAGTCTGCCTCTAAAAACATATATTACCGTAAGCACTGGATTATATAATGTGAAATGCTTGAAACATGTAATAGGTAATAAAATATTACACCACCATAAACCACAGTAAGGAAGTGCAACGTAATTACACCTCAGTGTCAATAAAAACAAAAACAACCCCCCCCCCCCAAAAAAAAAAAAAAAGCATTATCATATTCTTAAAAGGCAACTCATTAGAATGTGCAAGTGTGTCTGTTGTGGCTAAGTTTTGTAATGTAAACACTGAGGCCTTTTGGGACCTCTAACTATCTATATGACAAACTAATTGTGCATTATGAGTCATAATGTCCCGTGTGGCATGCAGCTGCTTGCATCCACTTAAGCAAGCCTAAAATGCAGGTATTCCCTGTCAAATATGCTGGCTGCACAAGTCCAACGACAGAACAGCTCCTTTGTTTTGGTTGTACACTTGTAAAAACATTTGGGTTTTAAACAAAAAGTTCCCCCAACTGCCATGGGTTATTTCTCTCTGCTATCCTTTAAAGTTTTTTTGGAAAATGCAGAGCTATTACAAGAACTACAGTCACTTAAATGGTGCAGCAGCAGTGAATTAAATATGAAGTCATTTGTTTTTATTTGCTTCTACGCCAATCATCAAAATGCATCACAAATGTGATCAAGTGACTCTGCCGGTTTGTGGCACAAGGAAGGTTGGGCGTTGATTTATATAATAGTAGGGACAGCCACTTTTTAATTTAATTTAATTTTTTTAATATAAAGTTGTCGGACCTAAAAAATAAATAAATCATGTATTCAGTGAAAAGCATAGCAACCTTAAACTATATTATATTGGATTTGTTCCCCTGAATAATTAAAAAAATGAAAAAAGATGGTGTCCTTCAGTTTCCCTACAAGCCGACGATACAGCTGCTGTGCACGACATTTTCAGATTGAAAGTGTGCTATATTTTTCTCATGGATTTCAAAGACATTCACAAGTCTCATGAAAGCTCCATGATTTACTAGCCAGCCTCACAATTCAACAAATCACACCTCCCACTCATTCCCTGGTTACGCGTGGTGAGGGTGTCATAAGTCTGGATGGGAGAAAACGCATAGATGAAAAATGGGCACGCTCAGGTGTGTTTAAAAAAAATAAAAAATAAAAATACGCACGAACCGGAGAATGTAGCCCTCGGTGTATGCAATCCAAGCCCGATGATCTCTGGAAATACCGACCTGTCCCAGTTCCTCATTGAGGTCGGAGGTGTTGACCAGCGCCCCCTCCTTGATTTCAGGGTCAAAAAAGTCCTTGTCCCAGGTGATGAAGAAGGATCCCAAAAACTTTTGCATCTCAACCGTCACGTACATGGATACGGGAATGATGAAGTTGAAGAGCACCATGAATGACAGGAAGTCAGTGAACATCTTTAGATACTGGTGAGAGAGGGAGGGACATTAATCTTACTTTTGTGTACCAACAACTATTTTTGCTGCAATGTTGGTGTAATAAAGCATGTTGTTTGGACTGAAATGTTAATAGTTTACTGGCGCATAAGGTTAACAGTCAATGAAATGGGCAATTTCACACTGCTGGTCTGCAATGCAGTTTTCACACCGCATAATTTTATTAGAGCGGATCAGTAAAGGGTGACGCTTGTAAAACAAGATTAAAAATATGGCGCATGAAGCTGTTGCCTCAGACGATACAACAGTACTCCCGTGGCTACCATACACAATGTAAATCAGTGATTTGACGCCAGGTAGACTTGTCTACGTACCACATTGGTGTCTCTTTCTTTCTGGGTTTTCTCATTGTACCAGGGCTCATCCTGCCCAGGCTTGCTTTGCCACACATACTTGAGCGTCGTGCACACCAGGGCCTTGCTCACCAAAATGCAAAGGTACACCAAAAGAAAGGCATTGATGGACCTGAGAGCGGAGAAGTCAAAATGCACGGGTTAACTCAAAAAGGTTAGCTTCACGCACGGGTAAACATAAAGGAACTTTTGGCGTAAACTTACTTCTCCACAGCCGAGCGTTTCTGAGACTTGCCCTGATAATTGAGAGCCATTTTGGTCTCCATGCCAGTGTAAATAGCAACACCTTAAAGAACAAGCGCAGGTGAGTACTTATACTTTGCGACTTTTGGTGATACAAGATGATGCAAGTGAAAGTTCACTCACCACAGACTTTCTGAGTGTTCTTTAAAGTCGCCCCTTTAAGCAGCAAGTTCTCCGGGCCCAAAGACCTGCACGGGATCATCACTTCAGTCAGACAGTGGCAGTAATTCCACATTCTTCCCATTTCCCTTAACTCATTCAAACCCCAAAACATATATGTTTTTTAATATTTTGTCCTGCACTCCCGAAAACATTTTCATGTTGTTTTTTTGTGTTTGTTTTTTTGTTTTTTGTTTTTATTGTAGAGTATAGAGATGGCTTTGATACAGCTTCTGACATGAAGAGGTGGCTTAAAGAAATGGTAGTTATTACAAAAAACAGCCAGCAGGTGGCAGCAGAGTGCAAGAGATCAGCCAGGGCCATGTTGCAACAAGCTCTTTTTGCCAATGTTTTCACCAGGAATGTGAATATTGATGAATCTTAGCTATATTCTAATGCTAATTGTTGCAAAACAGAAACATATACAAACATCCTTTTTTCCTGATGAAAGAAGAGACTCTAATCTTTCTTTTGGTAGGTTCCATGTTTTTATAGCAATAGAACAGAATATTCCGCGGACCTTGCAAAATCTGTCAAAATCCAGTAAAACAGCCGGTAGCGAAGGGGGTTGCTTCAGTGAAAAAGGCTGGGAATGAATGAGTTAATGGAAACCTGGCAGCCCAGCTGGCATTGTCTCTAAAAGGTGCATGAGGGACAGTGGTCCGTATGACTGCAGTCAGGGCCGTTTGTGGCGGCGAGACACTGGCGTTTGTTTAAAACAGCGGCCATTACGAAGGCAGCCTGTGACAAATGTCTGCAGTACGGGAACGCTCTGGAAGGAGTTTCTGAATCCAAGCCAGCCCCCTTTTAATTTGTCCAGCGCACTACTATTACTATAAAGGATCAATAAAAGAATGATTTGCTGGCGATGCAAACGGGTGCCTAAGTAAACTGTGTTTTAATCAGGCTCTGACTTAAAAGTGAGCTTGCTGGACAAATATTGAGTGCTCTCACCTCACTGCAGGCTCCTGATTGCTTTTGTAGATGTGCATACGGCCGACAAACCTGGCACAAAAATGCACATGCATTAAGGACTTGCTGAGCAGAACCACAGATGTTATTGTAGTGATCAGTTTTTTTCTTTCCAACAGGATATCAGAATTTTGTCTACATTTTGTTCAACAGCACACACAGAAATTCTTTTGGTTAAAACCCTAAAAACCGTGAATTAAATGACGCAACGCAGGCTTGCAGGGTGAATCTGTTCCAAGTCACTTGACGAATACCTACTTATAAAGGTCAGGCTGGGGCTGTTCACACTCCAGAGTGGCACTGAGGCATTCCAGATCCTTCTCTATGTCTGGAACAGTATAGTGTGTCTGGAGATGAGGAAGAGACAGTCTCATGAATGTGACAATGGAAAAAAACGGCAAAACTGATTAAGAATATTGATATTTTGATAGTTTGCATATGATTGTCATCTAAATTTTAGCACTAGTTTTTATATACCCGCTCAGTTTTCATACAAAAAAAAAGTGTGACAGCCATGAATTTCGTAGAATCAATGCATTTTTTTTTCCTGTGTAGAAAACCCCCAAAACAAACAAACAAACAAACAAAAAAAAAGACTACAAAGTGTTAAGTTCTGTTTTTTTTTTTTTTTTTAGTACAGCGCATGTGGGTGAGGTTTTGGAGATAACCCGAGATTTTATTTTTTGTTTTTTTTTTGTTTTGTTTTTTTGTAACAAAAGTTCATTGTTGTTGGACTGTGATTCGATGTGGATGGAAGTAAAGAACGTGTTCTCAAAACGACTGTGGTTATTGGATTAACACAAAGTGCATCCCTTCCCTAAATGTAAGATTCTATTAAAAATTCAAAGCAATAATAACCTTTCCGGTTTGCTCGGAAAGACTCAGATAGTGAACCTAAAATGTTGAATGTTCAATTAGTTGTATTTATTTTGCAGTTTTCCTTATGTAAAATTGTAGTTATCCTTTTATACTATGTATTTCTTGGTGCCGAGAAGGGATTAATGGGATTTACATTATTTCTTATAGGACATAATGTTTTGATTTCCAAACGGTTTGATTTTGATCAGACTTGCTGGAACGGATTCATCATGAAAACAGAGGTTCCACTTTAATGTGCAGTTGTTGTCGCTCCCCCGTTTGTTAGGTTCTTCCCGTTGTTGTTTACACCTGAAAACAGCTCCACTTACTTTATGGTTAGACTCTCCATCCAGACTAGCAGTGGTAACAAAACAAGTGTCGTCATCCCTGCTGGATGTGAGCAGGATTAAATCACAGGGAAAGGTCTCATCTTCCTCCACCTCCAAAACGTCTCCCACCTAAGAACAAAGAAAAAGTGTTTTTTTTTTGTTTTGTTTTTTTGGCCACTACATCACATCTCACAAACGGCCGTGCATCCATCTTGAATATCCTAACATTATTGTTGCACCTCATACACAAGACTTACAAAAATACATCCTCGACACATTCATCACCATAAAAGTGAAATGTCATGTGTTTCGCAGTTACATTTCTTCCACAAATAAACCTCCTGGGAAATCGCTATTTCCCTAGAGCCCGGCGGAAATGCTGTAAGCTACCTTGATCTTCTCGCTCTCCTTCCGTAGCCTCAGACCGTTTTCAAGCACTGTCACTGGGTACTTGTTCACCTCATTGTCAGCCTTGTGTCGTAGCCAGTCCTCATAGCCCTGCAGTCAGAATGGCACATTTTGATGTATGTGTCAAAAAAAGTAAATTCAAACCTTCTGGCGCAGTGTTTTTCCTCAACAATCACATGGGAACTGAGGAATGAAGAAAGGTGTGTGTGATCAGCATTAAGCAGTTCCATTGCTATGTGCATCAGGTGCAAAGGAGCACTTGCGGAGACTATAGCGGGTGCATTTAAAAACTACTCAAGGGTAGGGATGGAGACGGATGTGGTGGTGCAGCGATAAATAAGGTAAAGAGGCGAACCCGAAGGTGAGCCAAGGCAGGGCCTGAGCCAGAAAGTAAGATTACAGGGAAAGGTGAAAGGAGAGTGATGATGCCAGGTGGTTGGAAAAAAAAAAGAAAAAAAGGTGGGAATTTGAAAGGAACAAAATTATATTGCAGCAGCTATTTGCATGCACTTTGGGGCGGGGAAACGTCTTATAAGAACCTACATACTAGGGCTGGGTATTGCCGCCAACCTCACGATACGATACGTATCACGATACATGGGTCACGATACGATACGTATCGCGATACATATGTATCCCAATACTTGATCTTCACGGTGATACGTATCCCGATATATTTCATTAATTTACTTGCATTTTAGAATAACAGTTATATGTACACCTAAAGGATATGTTTGTTATGCTGACTGACAAAAATATTTTTTGTTAGCAGCTCTTCTGGTTTACCACCAAGCGGCATGCCTGGTTTAAATGTGCACACACTGCAGAACAAGAAGCAGCTTTCACAGACACACCAGGAAAATGTATTCATATTTATGAGCCGATAGGAGCAAAAATATCAAAGTATTAATATTACAGCTCTAAAATGTGCTTATTTGACGTATTTGGGGAAATAAAAACAGCATTTTTTTCCATGTAACACATTCTATTTCGTTTTTAAACAAAATATACGAAAATTGGTACATTAAGACACGTGCCATGTTAAGTTTAGAAGTAAATAAATAAGGAAAGAAATACATAAAAAAGTAAATAAAAAATAAATAAAACTGCCTATTTAAAGTTAATGAGCAATATCGATTCTGATGCCTGCGTATCGATACGTGTATTGTAATGAGGCTTGCAACGATATAATGCCGTATCGATTTTTTGAGCACACCCCTACTACATACAGTAAATAATTATACATTTTAAGATCACAATTTTGAGGTTAGCATTACCCCTGTAGTATACACAAGTTGGTGGATGCGCCTCACAATTCACATATATGAAACAAAAATTGTGACCGCAACATTCTTCTCGGTAGTGAGTCAAATTTAAAAGACATATTTATTTTCACTTTATAGGGACTTTAAACAAATATGCCCCTGCTCAGGCTTTCAAAAACATTACTTGACCTGCATTAGAGGTAGACCAATATGTTATTTTCAGTGGCGATATCGATTATTATAGTGAAGGGGGCCGATAACTGATATTTGTAGCAGATATTTGCAGTACAAAGCAATATGTTAAAAGAAAAAAATAATACAATGACAAAGACTTAACTTCATTGATTTGCCTATAAGCATGTTTATTAAACAGCTTTTCAATATGTTAAAGTTTCTTTTTCTTATGCAATAGGCTACAAATCTATGTTTTGCAGGGAGCACCCAGGCACTGCTATCTTTTAAAGTTTAATTAAAACTTCAACAAATAAATAGCTCCCAACCAAAAATTCTGTATCATTAAATGTCAATATTTTAATTCATGGCATCATAACTATGTTTTAATTACAAACAAGTGCATTAAGTTACCAGGCTCACCAGAATGTCTTAGAAATGTAACTGACATTTTAAATAAATAATTCTCTGAAGGCTACCCAATTTTAGTATGATCTGTTATGGGCCAGCGAATTTAAAAAAAAAAGGCAGATGCCGATATGCGTCAAAATGCAGCTTGGCCGACAATCGGTCTATCCCTAATCTACACATCTCGCTTGAAACTTCAGTCAATAGCTTAACGAGACATTTGACTTTTATAGAAAAAAAAAAATCAGCTAGAATGTCACACCGTTCCCTTTTAAAGCCATGCCAAAAGGCCATCCACCTCTATCAGTGGGGCCACATTCATTTTTTATAGAAGGAAGTCCGCCCACTATTGTGCATTTCAAAGCCCCAGCGGTAGACCAACTAAAAAGTCAGTCGTTAAACAATACATCTGAAGAGGGGACACGGCAGCAACAAAAGAAAAGAGTGGCGCTCATTGAAAAGTTCCCTGTGGTCCATCCTTCAGAGGCCCATTTTCTGTCTTCCCTAATCAGAATTCAACAGCAGTGCATTATTACAAAGTCCAGGAGAGCATTAGTCATGTACATTTCAGGAAAAGGACAGACAAATGGAGACTTGTTATATAATGAGGAGGAAGTCTATGATTAGGAGACAAGTGTTATGGGGAAATTATTATATTATAAACACACACAAAGCTTGACATGCAGGATCCTTACCTGCTTGATCGCCGTCACTGTAATCACAAAAAATAAGGGTAGGCCACTGGTGACTGGGCTGGTGGGGGTGTCCACTATCACCTATTGGAGTGTAGGGGGGGAAGACAACAACACTTATCAAGACTACACTCCACTTGTAACTGTCAAATTGAGAAGATAACGGCTTGCTTTGAATCTGCACATTGCGCAGTTGATCAGCGGCAGATGCGTATTGGTGGGGTTGCGGTGGGACAAAAGAGTGAGGAAGTGGTTTAGGCAGGCCTCTTTCGCTTCCAGTAAATGCAGGGTATAGTCTGTGTGTTGGAGAGACTACTCCCCTGAACCGTGAATAAGTCAAGTTTTGGAGCAGCTGGCTTAATCTGTCAGCACCACCGTGCCACCCCAAAACATTGTCGGACTAACATTACCGGTTTGATGTCTGTAGTATGTGAACAAAAGCTGAAGCATGTGAGTTTTCCCTTGCAACAACTGGCAGAGTTTCAGAATTTGGAGCAGTAATCGGGTAATAATCCCCGCAAACAGCCCGTTGAGGAGCACCACCTGACCAAAGCTTTGCGCTAAAACCACACAAACGGCTTTCTATAACCGCTATGAGATTTACACTGGAATTTATGATCCTAGTCTCCCTCACTGGAGCAAGAACACAATCACCTATAAAAGGGGGACTAAAAGCAGGGTGCAAATACACACGACGATTTTTAGAATGTGACACTTTATTTCTCTCGCCAACAGTGTCCATTACAATTACATGCAAATTGAAATTATGCTAATTAGGTGATAACATCATTTAGCGACTTTTAGGACAGCCAATAGCTACTTTCCTTACTGAGGAGTTGGAAACACTGGAGGTTAATGGTAGCCTACTAAAACACGGTTGAAAACTCATTGAACAGGTTTAATGTTTACAATTGTTCACCCTGTGGCTTTAAAAGCAGATTAGGGAGTAAATTTCCTCTTAGTCTTTAAAGGTGTCAGATGATTAGGCCTTTGTTGACTTTGGAAAATGCTCAAATTTGAACATAGATAAAAACATACTGTGATGACATAATAAGTACCGGTATGCAAAGGATTGTTTGAATTTGTGCCATATTTTTGCTTAAATTCTATGGACATCATGCTGCTCATTCTGGTTCTTTGTCATTGTTTGTTCACATCATATGAACTGACCTAAGGGAAATCCATGTGGTGGTTTTAATGACACAGCGTGTTATTCTTTGTTTTGTTTGTCAGTAAACTTCAACTGGGAGCGGCAATAAATAGCTTAAAGCTTTTTTTTTTAATGAACTATTCATGTGTTGATGCTTGCTGTGAAGTGAGTGGAGTTTTTTTCCCCGCAATAAAACTGTCCAAATGACAGCCAGTATCTCGAAAAACTTTTAACCGGTTTAGCATCTCAAGGCACCACTTAACTATTTTAGCTATTAGTAATGAACCTTTTAGTAATCGATAATGTATGTTCTAATGCCAACCACTCAATACCATTCTGTGAACTAGACTGGTGGCTAGGGATGGACTTAATAATCAATTACTTGATTGATGGTTGAGAAATCGATTGGCTTCGAACTAATCGTGTCATCGAGCACCTGAGGCAAAATAAACCGCATTATCTGGTCTCATCCAGTATTAGGGTCTAAAATAACAACGTGCAAAACAGAGATGTATTTTATTATAATTATTTAGCTATTTTTAACAAAAAAAAGTTGTTCATAATTAATCTTCATTAGCCATGCCTAAAGACGCATTCGAGGAGTGAAGGAGTCACTGTCCAAATGGAGCCCTTCTCATTAGGGCTTCACGATATTGGAAAAACATGCGATATGCGATATAGTGATAGATATTTTTGTGATATTTAACATGTCCCTAAATGACATTTTATTATCTACTTTATCATGCGGCTCAATGTATTCTTAATTAATTGTAACTACCTCTCGATAATGTTCAACTATTGGATGGCTGTGCACATTTTCGTTAAGTACACTGTGTTCCAACTGTTTTGCATTTGCATTTGCATTATAAGGGTTGGAATGCCCATGTAACTACTAGGGGCGTGGAAACCAAATAAAAAGAGAGGGTAATGAGGGGATTTTTTTTTCCCAGAGTGCAGTAGTAAATTGTATCAGTCAGTTCCTCTCCTCTCTCCTCACGAGCTTTGAACTGAGTGTCTTCTCTCCTTTTTTGTCATGTTTAATAAATGTCAAACAGGTAAACCCTAGTCTGACTGGTCAAATTCAGATAAAAGCATACAATTCCATATCAAACTTATTGCATGTTTTCGCGATATGCATATTGCCTAGGCCAATATCGCGATATTGATATTTTTTGGATATATTGTGCAGCCCTACTTCCCATCCCCCTAAAATAAAAGCGACAGCAAAGCTTCCGTCACATGCTTGGAAAGGAGAATTGACTGATTAGAGGAAGCTTAAACACAAACAACCAAGAACTGTAGACAGCATGTCCCTGTGATGCACCATCCAGATGGTCAAACCACAGTTTCGGAGAGAACACGCGACAAAGCAGACTTGCGGTCAAAAGTACTGTTTGATTCATCATTTGTCATCTCTGTGACAATTAGAATAGCAAATTCAGACTATAAAAAGCGATCGCCGTTCCTCAAAATAGTCCGGTATGGACTATCTTCAGCACAACACCCATATTTGGAATAGCAATGTGTCAACTCAACGCCCTTTGTGGTTTTAATAGTACAGCCAAAAATGCAAGCAGCGCTCATCAATTGAGTATAAAGTACACAAAACAGATGTTCTCAATCACAAGAGTCTTGCAACACTTGTGCAAAATGGCCAGGTCTGTTTCACACTCTGCACCAAATGCAAAAAAAAAAAAAAAAAAAAAATCTCAGTGCTGTTGTCGATGTGCTGGTGTGATTATCAACCCAGCGCAAATCTCCTTGTATCAGCTTGGAAGTGTGTCAAAGTGAGAGACAGACAGCAGGACCCCAAGTCCCAGGGCAACGTGTGTACACACGTTTGTGCGTGCGTCTTCCTCCTTCACTTCCCACTTCATCCCTCCTTCCACCCCACCCGCCCTCGTCTTCACTCTCTTGAGCTTTCAGTGCCATGTCTCGTACTCTCTCACGGCATTCTATTCCCATTTGATCAAAATTCGTGCAAAGACACGCAGGGCTATTTATAGGAGAGTGGTGCTTTTTTATCAGCCTGTGCCTATTTGTGGTGCTCAGAATCACACACAGGGCTTCCTGGCTGCTGACGTTTGCAGTGCGGCGCTGCAGAGAGGAGTGGGGGGGGGGGCGCTGCGTGAGAGGGGAGGCACGAGAGAACTAAAAGAGGGGGAAAGACACCAGATGACAAAAGGGGAAGAGAATAAAAGAGTTTGGAGGAGCTGTGACATTTGCTTGATGGCGCAGCACTTACGTGACGCCGGCTCTCACGGGGGAAGTGAAAAAGGTTTATTTCTGTCCAAGAGATGTCAGGCGGGGGGAAAGACCGAGTGCACGTAAGGTCTCAATACCTGCTTATCTCCCCTCCTTGCTTTCTTTGATATATTAGAACCTCCCACATGGGAAGAAGAAGAAGAAAAAAAAAAGTGGTTAGAAATAAAGCCCTCAAGAGAGTTTGGATTAGTGGAGAAATGCCAGCCAGGCTGCAGCTTGTGTAAACAGTTTTCAGCAAACCCAGGACACCCGTGACGCCATAGGTCCTCACCGGCCACAACATTAGGTACAGTGGCAAACTCAAATGACTCAATCCAATAACTTGTTAATAACTTTATGTTGGATAGACAATGCTCATTATTTTGACTGTGGGGCGGAACTACAATGCATCATGCTGACCCCTGCATAAAAGTTACTGAATAATCTATTTCAAGTTAGTTACCAAAAATTTTCTTTACAATAATGTTATATGCAGTCCCACTAGTCCAAAAGACAGCATTCTGATTAATATTGTGTTTATGGAAAATGAATGAAGCATCAAAATCCAGCCGTTTTTATCAATCTTAGTGGGCGCCATTTTGAACAATTGCGATCAACTTAAAATGACAACAAAGTTGCTCAGGGCTCAGCAAGCGACCAATCACTGCTCATCTGGCCATGTGACATTCGCAAGCTGAGCCGTGATTGGTTGTTACGTGAATGCTGATAAACTGGTTATATATTTTAGGCGTAAACCAGCTTGCATCATTATCTACGTAAATTAGAGCTGACAAAAGTAATCGATTAATTGACAAGTAAAACTACTTTAATAATAGAGTAATCACTTGGAGCCATTTTTAAATTTAAAATTGTCCAAATCCTCTGATTTCAGCATATCAAGAGTAATTGTTCCCTGATTTGTGTAGTTCTTCATGAAAGACTGTCTAAACATCCGTTTTAACTTTGGAGAACAAGGACCGAACCAGTAACACAGTACCACATCAATCCCCCCAATGCCCGTTTTTTTTTTTATAAATCACTATACGAATACTGAACGAAGTACGAAATAAACACCAATCACTGGTTAAAAACAGTACTTTTTAAATACACTTTAATACAAAATTAAAATGAATCTGATTAGTCGATAGACTAATCGATTCTTAAATATTCGATAGTGACAGTA
This sequence comes from Festucalex cinctus, assembly GCF_051991245.1. Classification (NCBI taxonomy): domain Eukaryota; kingdom Metazoa; phylum Chordata; class Actinopteri; order Syngnathiformes; family Syngnathidae; genus Festucalex; species Festucalex cinctus. The sequence goes on from NC_135419.1 coordinate 19,071,913, forward strand.
ATAATGTAAATGGAGTAAAGCCAGTTCTTTTCTCCTCGTAGTGCAATTTATACGTTTTGTTTGTCCAAATCCCTCAAATTAGTGAACTGAAATGTCCTACTCTTTGTATAGACTAGAGCATTAAAAGAGTGTACGTGAATGTGCGACAGCGAGAGGCACACACACATGCACAGTCAGCACAAAGTGAATTGAAAAACCGAAACACCGCTGTTTATAAGGGCGTACCATTCCGTATTTCACTTCTTCTGTGACACCAAGCTGGTCAGTGCAAGCAGCATCTCCTGGGTCAGTGCTCTCAAGGGGTTTTGACTCATTCGGCTCCATTAGCTGAGTCAAACCAGACAAACTGAAGTATACAGGCTGTCATGTCAACAGGCAGGGAGGAAAGAGTCAACACCACACCACTTGATAATGACGGAATTTCCTTTGTGGCCCCCAGATGTTTCCTAGTTTAGCATGTTAGCTTTGGGCTTTGTGAGTCAGTCACTCCGCAGGCTCATTCAGTCAATATGTAATGACAGGACGCACCAGAGCGACTGTTTACACTAGGACCTGTTTGTAGCTACCGTTGTGGTGACAAGCTGCGGGGGAAGACGGATTTGCATGGATCGGAAAGAAGGAGGGAGAGAGGGAGAAGTAAGGGAGGCAACAAGTGCCTTTATATTTTTAAGGGTGGTTCGCTGAAGACCGCAAAGCTGAGCGGGGATAACTGCAGCAACTGCAGGGCCTTTGTCGAGCAATTTAATATTTGAAGCTGACAAAAACACCGCGTGACGAGTGGCTGTTTAGTGAATGACTTCCTCACCTGCACCAGGAAGATGATAAGGAAGTAGAAATTGGCAATTCTTCTGAACTGTTCAAACAAGTTCTTTGGTAAAAAGTTCCACACGGTGTACTGCGGGAAGGAAACAAATACGTTAGTGATTACATGCATAGTGCCACAAATAATTTTACAAGTATTTAATAATTACAAGCATGCACGTATTCAGTCTGGGGAAGAAGAAGAAAACCAAAAGGCAAAGGCGAACAAATTTGACTTTGTCTAACTAGAGAGGAAAAAGGGGCGACTTGTTTTGTGCTGATTAAAACTGGAGATTTATCACCTTGAATTTCAATGAATAGTGCCAGTGAACCGATGACATTGGCAACTGTTTTGGCAGATTATTTTGCATGTTTGGAAGTGAGAATAACTGCTGCTGATGTCATTAGCACAGAAGCAGGGCCTTTATCTGCTAGCAGACAGATCCATGCCATGCTGCTAACTTGGCATTGTGGAAAACTGATGCGCAGGACAAGTACTTCTTGAAATGTTACTTTCGGCCATGGTACGAAGGCCATTCTTACACAACAAGAAAATATAACACTGAAGCCAAATGGAGACTATAACAACAAGCACAGCAACATGTTCAACGAATGCTGACACATTTGTTGAGTACAAAGGTTTTGCAACTTTGTTTCTTTCAACTAAAAATGACAAAGGAAGCCATGATAAATCTACACAGACATCTTGTATTTCTCATTTGTGTGCAAACCTATACTTTTTTTTGTTGTTGTTGTTGTTTTTGTTTGTTTTTTCAAATTATTAACCACTCTAAATTGTTGAAAATAGTTTGTGGGCAAATATATCAACTCTACTGGACAATTGATTGAACTGTCAGAAAATTCCCATAACGCCACCATTCCCTCCTTCCACGGAAACCTTGGCATTATATTTCTATAAGATTAAGTCAGAAGCAAGTAGGAAATGTTCGATGGACATTAATGGGTGAAAATAGTTCAGTTAGATACAACTGAGTTGGCAATTTTAAAGAAAAAACCCAAAATCAAAAGCGGTACATTTTTCAATGCGAAAGGAAGCGCATCAGCCAAGAAGGTAAGATTGTAATTTGCACATTAGCCACACGTATCTGCACGAACACATTCAAATCTTTTTTTTTTTGGTTAAGCCCCGATTCTTATTTGCCCTAGGTTGCTATTTTTGTGCGCACAACAAAAAAAGCCACTTGCCATAGGAAAACAAATGCCACAAAGTCTTGAACGTTCAGGTTTTCAAATATAAACAGATAAGAATTGTAAGAATCGACAAGCAGAGTTGTGGCGAGGTAAGTATGCACGCCAGGTTGGAAAAAGGAGCATAGTAGACTACAATTCCCATCGCGAGATGCTGTGACTATCGCGTGACCGGTAGCGAGACTGGGAAAATCTAACATGGCGGCGCTCTGTTGCTAAAATAGAATTAGCTTTATATTTCTAATTAAACCCGAATTTAATGATTAGATAAATTCGATTTTTTTCTTTTCTAAGAAAGATCGGAAATATTATCCAGTGTGGACGACCTCGAACGTTTTATTGACGATCATTTTTATAGCTGCGCGATGGATGAGCCGGCGGCTAGTCGGGATAATCCTTCGAAAAAAAAAAGGAAAAATGACTCGTCAACAGACACGGACGATTTAGCAACCGCCGACGTATCGGTGAGTATGCTGGATTCCATAAATAAAAAACTTGACGTCCTCTGTCTTATCCGCGAGGACGTCAAAGAATTAAAGGCAAGTTTGGAATTCGTTAGCCAACAGGTAAGCGATCTCCAATGCGATAACTCCGAGCTACGCTCCTCTCTCGTCGCTGTCACAGCCGAGTTGGAGACGATTAAAAAGGAAAATAAAATGCTAAAGGAAACGGTCTTAGATGTTCAATCCCGTAGTATGCGGGAAAATCTAATATTCTCAGGTATATCCGAAAATTCTCCAGATAATCCAGAGGGTGAGATAAAAAAATTCATGACATCATCGCTAAAGATCCCACAGGAGACGGTAAATAATATCTCTTTTCACCGTGTACACCGGCTCGGAGCTCGTAAGGGCAATAAGCCCCGTCCTATTATTGCTAAGTTCGAACATTTTAAACATAAAGAATTGGTAAAAAGTAAAGGACGGGAGCTCAAAGGGACATCTTTCGGGATGAATGATCAATTCCCAAGAGAGATAAACGAGCGGCGAAAAGTACTGTTTCCTATCATGAAACAAAATAGACAGGAGGGTAAACGGACTTCGATGGTCGTTGATAAATTATATATCGACGGCCAGCTATTCCGAAACCCAACCTCGACCCCTTGGCTGTTCTAACTGACAATTGGTAGAGCCGAGCATTGTGTGATTATTTGACGTAGGTATATGTATATGTATGTGTATGTATATGTGTATATATGTATATATATGTATATGTATATGTATGTATATGTATGGATAATGGGTTACGAAATAGAATATGAATTTATATTATGCATAGGCTATATAGTAATAATAATAATAATAATAATAATAATAATATAGAAATATATTCTTAAAAAAAATAAATTAATAATAATAATAATAATCTCGCTTAGGTCACCATTTACTGGTGTATTGTTATGTTGAATCCCCCACAGATTTCCTTCACACTCACTTCCCCCCACGTTTCTTCACTATTATACTTATCTACTTGCTATCTCTCTCTTTATATAAATTATATAAATTGCCTAATTACTCTTTTGCTATCCTACAATATGTTAATATTAATAAGAAGCTTATATAGATGTATACATAAGACTGAGTCTATATTGCTTGTATGCAGAAATTAGTTCTGGTCTCCTGGAATGTGTGTGGCGCTCGCTCCCAGGCAAAAAGAATAAAAATTTTAGACCATCTCTCAAAATTTAAGGCAGATATTTGTCTCCTACAAGAAACCCACTTACAAAAATCAGAAGAAAAATTATTTATAGATAAAAATTTTAGTCAAGTTTACTCTGCCTCCTATAATAGTAGACAAAGAGGTGTCTCTATACTTATACATAAGAATTTATTCTTTACTCTAAATAATATAGTAACAGATTTAGAGGGCCGATATATTATTATCCAGGTAACTATATTTAATAAAGTATATACAATTGGTAATTTATATGCCCCAAATAATGATGACCCTGATTTTTTCCATGAATTTTTCTCTCGGTTACTCGATTTAGCAACAAATTCTACTATTATTATTGGAGGTGATTTTAACACGGTCTTGAACCCGTTAATAGATCGTTCTAATAATACGATATATACAAGGCGATTACGATCCGCTAAAGTAATAGATGAATATATGGAGGATTTTGGCCTCAGCGATGGCTGGAGACTTCAAAACCCAACTAAGAAGGAATTTACTTTCTTCTCTGCTGTGCACCGATCATTCTCAAGAATTGATTTTTTCCTTACAAATAATTCTATTGTTGATAAAACTGCTATAAAAATACATTCTATAATTATAAGTGATCATGCACCAGTCTCCCTCACTCTACAAATTGACTCTACCTTTAAACCTCCCCCGATATGGCGTTTTAACATCTCATTACTGAAAGACGTAGAGTTTGATAAAATTATTAGAAGGGAGTGGGCAGATTTTTTGGAAATAAATGACTCTCCAAATATATCTCCATCTCTTCTCTGGGAAGCAGGGAAAGCGGTAATTAGAGGGAAAATTATATCATATTCAACTTATAAAAAGAAACAGGATCAAAAATTAGAAAAATACCTGGAAGATAAAATTAAACAACTAACGGATGAATATGTATTAAACCCAAATAATCAAATATGGATAGAACTACAGAATATAAAAATACAGTTAGATAACATGTTATCTAAAAAGACAGAGTTTATAATACAACAGTTGAGATATAATAATTTTGAACATAATAATAAATCAGGTAAATTCCTGGCAAATCAACTTCAACGGAATCGGGAAAAATCTCTTATAACGGCTATTAAAGATATAAATGGTGAATGCACACAATCACCAGAAGAAATTAACCATATTTTTTATAACTATTATCGAAATCTATACACAGAAATTAATAGACCTAACCCTGAATATATTGAGGAATTCCTAAACAGCTTAAATATACCTCAGTTATCTATTGAACATAAAGATATTCTCGATACCCCGCTTACTATAGATGAGTTGTATCGTGCTTTAGACAGTATGCCTAATGGCAGAGCACCTGGTCCAGACGGCTTTCCGGCTATATTTTTTAAACATTTCTGGTTAATGTTTGCTCCATTATTTCTAAGAGTAGTAACTGAAATTAAAAGTAAAGGTGATATACGTCAAGATATGAATATAGCAGCAATTAAACTTTTATTAAAGCCAGAAAAAGACCCTACCCTCCCGTCAAGTTACCGACCGATATCACTAATTAATACCGATATTAAAATTATCGCTAAGGCCTTGGCATCTCGATTAGAGACGGTAATCTCGACAATTATTCATAGTGATCAAACAGGTTTTATTAAAGGTCGTCATTCTACTAATAATATTAGGAGACTCTTTAACTTGATTAGTATGTCACAGCGGTATGATAAAAAGGCAGTTGTTATTTCGCTGGATGCAGAAAAAGCATTCGATAAAGTTAACTGGTCCTTCCTCTTTGCTGTCTTAAATAAATTCGGCTTCGGGGAGTCATTCATTCAATGGGTCTCAATATTATATGATTCTCCTAAAGCTACAGTTACTACTAATGGGATTACATCACAGAGTTTTACTTTACAAAGGGGAACAAGACAAGGGTGCCCAATTTCTCCTTTATTATTTGCTATATTTATTGAGCCGCTTGCATTAGCTATACGTCAGGATAGACGGATCCAAGGAATCCACTCCGGGACAATAGAACATAAAATTAATCTATATGCCGATGATATATTACTCTATTTAGAAGAACCTGCTATCTCGCTAGGGGAAGCATTTAAATTAATAACTAAATTCTCTCACTTATCAGATTACTCTATTAACTGGACAAAATCAACATTATTACCTATTACAGAAAATTCATGGAATCCTACAAGTCAGGATCCACACTACTCCTTTCCTACAGGTAATTTAAAATACTTAGGTGTTAAAATTTCACCTAAGTTAACTGAATTAACTTCTTTAAATTTTTCACCATTATTGGATAGTATCCGTAGTGACCTGGAGCGCTGGAATAATCTTCCGATCTCTTTAATAGGACGGATAGCTACTATAAAAATGAAAGTTTTACCAAAGATTAATTATTTATTTTCAATGATTCCATTTAAACCTACGTCTAACTGGTTCCAATCGCTGGACTCTGCTATCATAAAATTCTATTGGAATAAAAAAAAAGCCAAAATTAGTCTATCTACTCTTCAGGAAAGTAAATCTAAAGGAGGTTTAGAGGCACCAAACTTTATGTACTATTATCTAGCTAATCAACTACAATATCTTGTGCTATGGACACAACCCAACAGAGATACTAACTGTTGGTTGGAATTGGAGCAGAAGGATTGTAATAATCTTAGACTGTCAGATTTACTCTTTATTACAAAATCAATAAGACGACATAATTGTTTTAAAAACCCAATGATAGCCGCCACCCTGACTGCCTGGTGGAAGGCATTAGAAATTACAAACTCCCAATTGGCGCCCTGTGGGCTCTCTCCCATTTGGCATAACCCCGACTTTCAACTTAATAATCAGTCGTTCCATTTAAGCCTATGGGAGCAGAAAGGAATTACACACCTTCATCATCTTTTCTCAGATAATAAGTTTATATCGTATACAAACTTGGTCCAGAAATATGAAATAAAAAAGGGAAATTTCTTACATTATCTGCAAGTTAAAAATATGGTTAAGAAACAAATCCCAACACTTCAGGATACGCTCCAACTGCCTGTCTTAGCTAAAGATATTATAAAGCTTTCTCCAACAACAATAAAGAAAATATCAAAAATATATAAGTTATTTTTATACACAAATAAAACGTATTTACCGACTTTAAAATGGGAAAAAGACTTGTCTATAGTTCCGGAACCAGACTTTTGGACCCAAATCTGTGAAAATGTATTTAAAATGACCAAACAGACAAATTTGCAACTTATCCAATATAAGATACTTCATAGAACATATATTACACAATATATGATGAAAAAAATGGGACTCTCTGACTCCGACATTTGTCTCCAGTGCTCACAAAACACTGCCGATACTTATCTTCATGCTTTATGGTCATGTACTCCAGTGCTGCATTTCTGGACTAAAATCTTGGAAAAGCTCGCTGATATATTAAACTGTAGGCTTCCTTTATCTCCAAGATTGTGTTTACTAGGTGACTTAACAATAATTGAGCTACCATGTAAACAATCCCAATCTATATTTATAGCCCTTACTATTGCTAAAAAAATAATCCTTGTCAATTGGAAAAATAAACAATCTCTAAATATCGACCACTGGTTAAACTTACTAATAAATTATATCTCAATGGAAAAAATCTCTGCCTTAAATAAAAATCAAGTATCAAGATTTAAACAAATATGGTCTATGTACATAGAATATTTTAATCTTAATTTGGCAACTTAATCCTGCCTAGATTCTGCCTGTTAACGAGAGCCACCACATCGTTACAACTTTTGTTTTCGCTGCTTCTGTATTTGGTATTTTGTATCTGATTTTTTTATTTTTATATAGTCAGGAACCTAGTTGCGGCTAGTGGGCTCGAGCACACCACACTATACGACACTATACTCACTAACTCCTTAAGATCTATTTCTAGTGGGCACTAAGCATCAACACTTGGTGTTACTGCATGCTAATTAGTCAATTTTCTTGACGCCGTCCCCTGTGGTCGGGCGGGGGTGGTTCTGACCCCCCCCCCCCCCCGTTGTCTGCTCGGTGGCGGTTGCGTCTTGGCCGCTCCCTGGGCCCCCTGTGGGGTGCGGTGTTGGGGTGCTTCCCCTGGTGCCCGGGGCGGTGCCGTCCCGGCGCGGTCCGCTGCTCCGTGCCCGGCGGCGCGGTTCGGGGTGGGTGGGCCTCCGGTGTGCCCCGTGGTTCCCTCTCCCCTCCCCCTTCCTCCCCCCCGTCGCCTCTCCCTCCTCGCCTCCTCCCGCCCATCCTCCTCTGCCTCCCGGTCCCTTTTCCCTTGTCGCCCTCCCTCCTCCTCTCCCCCCCCGCCTCCTGCCCTGCAGCCGCCCTTTCGCCTTCTTGTCGTCTTCTCCCCGCTTCCCCCGCCCCCCCCCCCCCCCTTCCCTGTCTGCCCTGCGGCCCCTCCCCCTCCCTCTCCCTGGGCCTGGGGCTCCCTCCCCGGCCCGGGCGTCGGGCTCCGGGGGCCGGGCGAGGGTTTGGGGCCTGCCCCACTCCGGTATAACTCCTGGCGCCCCGGGCGGGCTCCGGTGGCCGGTGGGCTGTCCGGTAGCCCTGCTGCGCTGGCTGTCCGCCCATTGTGGTGCCGGGTGGATGAGGTGGGGGGCGGCAGGGGGTGGGGGTGCTGGGGGGCGGGCGTGCCACCTACACCCGCCGGGTTGGGTGAGGCCCCGCTGGTCGCTCCTCTTACTCACTTCACTAGCTTGCACTATACACTTTGTAAATATACACATAGGGCACACAACACATTTCTTGGTGGGGTGGGGAAGGGTGGAAACACCGTCTTCACCCTTCAACTCCCCTCCAATTTTAATGCACCTCACGTCCAAGGGGAGGGGTGAGTTGGGGCGGGGAGCCATCAGAGGGGATGGACTGCAGTGCCTGGCAGCGCTGTGGTCCCCCCCATTTGTGTCCCTGCCCCACCACTTTGTCCCTCCATTCCCTTTTTTAATGCACCACACATATACATATTCATTTTTTGGGGGGGGATACGGGTGTGTCGGAATAGGGGAAATTTTTTCCCTCTGCTCCGACTCACCTGCTCCCAATTTTAATGCACCACACGCACACACTTGTATATACACTGGGTGGGGCCACATTCACGGTGTAGGGTAGAGCTCGCCAGTCGGCGAGCTGGCGGACTCAGTAACAGGGTTAGGTGTCACTTGTACTCTGGCGTGACGACCGGGGCCTCTCCCCACCGGGCTCGGTGTTCTGGTGTTCCGCCTTCTCCCCTGGTGCTTCCTCCTCTGCTTCCCCCCTCCCGCCGCTGTGCAAATCTCGCGCGGCTGGAGGTGGGGTGGGCACATCTTCCCTCTCTGCGCTGCTGCCCGGTGCCGGTTTCCGGGGGGGGGGGGGGGGGTGGGGGGTTCTCGCGGGGGGCCGGGTTCGCGGGGGGGGGTGGCGGCCGTCGGGGGGGGGCGGCTTGTTTGGGGGGGGGTGGAGGTATGGGTGGGTGGGGGGTTGGGTGCTGGGGGTCGGGGTGTGTTCGGGGGTTTGGGGGTCGGGGGTGGTGGGGCCTGGGTCGTGGTGGATGGCGGGTTTGGGTGGGGTGCGGGGGGGTCGTGGGGGGATGGGGGCTGGGGACCGGTGGGGCGCTGTGGGGGCCCGCTGGGCCTCGTTCTGCGGCCTTGGGCTCGGGGGTGTGGGCCGGGGCTGGGGCGGGGGTGTTCCGGGTGTCTGGGTCGGCTCGCCGACCGGTGTCCGCTCGGGTGGCTTGGGGGTGGCCTTGGTGCTGCCGCGGCCTGGGGATTCCGGGGGGGGGGGGGGGTGCTCGCTTTGCTGGACCGCGGTTGACGGCTTCTTTCTTTGGTGGTGGTCCTTATGCATGCCAGATCCGTCGCACCAGCATCTACTGAAACTCAACAGAAGTACCCTCTCCCTCCCACAGCCCCTTGAATCAGTTGGTGCTGGTGTCTGTGGTTCTCACTTTGCTTTATCTATCCTTCCCTCCTTCCTCTCTTTAGTTTTTCCTCTGGTCACTTGAGATCTTAATTTATTAGAAGTATGAGGTTTCTGGGGTTGGCATAAGACTCCGGTTTTGTAACCACGCAGGAGGGGTCTTGTTGGTGCTGGACTTCACTTTGATGGATTGGATGTACTGGCTTCTATTGATCTCACTCTGCCTTATCGATCCTTCCCTCCTTCCTCTCTTTAGTTTTTCCTCTGGGCTCTTGAGATCTCGCTAAATTTGCTGGAATTTAGAGGCTTCCGGGGTTGGCGTAAGACTTTGATTTTGTAATCATGGGGAAGGCAGGAAGTGTTTGGTCGGTGCTGGATGTCACTTTGATTTACCTTTCTTTTCTCTTTATTTCTTTTTTTTTCTGACCTTTTCTCTGGTCTCCTGACCATTTAAATCTCACGACTCTGGCAAGATTCTGAAGTACCTGGTTAAGGCGAAGGGTAATGGGATATTTATAAGGTTTTAGGTGAATGAATGAGTATAAATTTATAAGTATTTGCACGCACGCACACGCACGCACGCAAACGCACACACGCAAACGCACGCACGCACGCAAACGCACGCACGCAAACGCACGCACGCAAACGCACGCACACATACACACACAAAAAAAAAAGAAAAAAAAAAAAAAAAAAAAAAAAAAAAAAAAAAAAAAAAAAAAGAAAAGAGCAATGATGACAAGACGTTGAATCGGTAAGACTACCGAATGAACAATTCTGAGCTCTTCAAAAAAAAAAAAAAAAAAAAAAAAAAAAAAAAAAAAAAAGGAAAAAGGAGCATAGTTACAGCACTGGTGCAAAAATACACACACAGACACAAGAAGAAATGGTGAGCTATATTGTTTACACACAGACAAAGCAATAAGGTAGCGTTTATGAAGATAGTACATCAGACATGGGGATGGCATTGAATGCAGCCACAGCAGAGCAGTCCATCTCATTTTGCCAGAGAAAAGAGAGGGAAAGTAATGAGAAAAGGAGGCGGGGTGGTGAGAAAGGGGAAGGGGCGATGGTGGTCTCGGTGGCATGGTGCAATAGCAAGTAAGAACTGAAAAGTGGCAACGGGCCAATGCAGACTGTGAAAGCAAAAGCAAGACAGAGCTGAGGTATGGAGGAGCGTCAATACTACAGCAGGGGTAATTAAAGTCTGTTTGCCCTGACATATGGGCAGAAGCAATTGATGAGCCCATCCTCACCGGGGTCCTCTGCACCACTATAAATCCCGCTGTCGTCCTACTCCCAGCTTCCCTCCCACCAGTCCATACCCCATCATAACCCCCAAGCCTGGCAGCCAGAATTAGCCCAAACTTGCATCAGAACCAAGACAGGCCTGAGATTTACAGTCGGGGAGGGCCCAGAATGATTGAATTGGTCAACCTGCCAGTACATTAATAGACGTGTAGATGTCACCGCCAAAGCCAGCGCTCCCTTGACACACTGGTAATTGTCTTTTGCTGAAAGAGCGGTTGACTATCTGCAGAGGTACTGAAATGGAGGATCAAGAATAGGAATGGGAATGCTGGAGACAGTTCAGTTCAATTCCAAGTATTGGCAACATGCTTGAAGTTAAACATAATGCAATATATGGCAAAACTGGACTGCTGGGGTTCCATGTGTTCTGTGATATTAATATTTGTTATTACAGCATGATCATTTCCTCTATGAAAAGACAAAATTGATCGATTGGAGAACTACTAGTTAGCTTGCTTCGCTCTTATGTGAGGGACACTTACTGTAAGTGGCTCTCATGAGCATTGTTGTATACCACTTTGCATCGGATCGAGTCGCTTATGTTTACCATAAGACCTCGTCCTCCAAGCACAGTGGAAACAATATTAGAGGCAAAGCATACGTCGAAAGTACATTTTGTAGCCCACATAACATTTTTTTCTCCCCAGTTTCCAGCTGTACTATCTATTTTGAAGTGAAAAAACTGTCTACCCCAAAAAGGGAAGACATGGCGTCTTACCTTGGACGACACAATTCTGTTGTCACAAAACTTTGGCGGGATGAAAGGGTCGCTGGCAGAACATGGCTGACGACCAACGTAGATAGTCCGGCTATCTACTCTTCTTTCATCGCCTTTAAACTGCGGGGAGGAAGAGAGGAGTGAGCACGGCGGTGGGTGGAAGATGGTGATAATAAAAGGAAGATGTCGGACGTGAAGGCGAGACTATGAATGATGACAAAGCTAGCATCAAAATTAAATGTACTACTAGACTATCTTGTGGTTTGGATTTTCCATTTTGAGGGAGGGAGGGTGTCTGTTTCAACTAGTTGTGTAAAATGGGAATTGTTGCAGGAAAGCAAGTGTGGGGAAACAGAAGGTTGTAAGTCTGAGGATTTGAATGTTATTTTTTGAACGTCTGATTTGCTTCGGGATTTCCCCTAGGCACCATCTTCTCGAGTTTCTTACTCTACTTTTTACACGTGGCCACTTTCATTGAGGAAGAACTCATTACATAATGTAATGATGATAATGAGACAAGAACATAGCATATAGTCAAAAAAAAATGAGACCACCAATATATCTTCAATTTCTTATTCATTTAAATGTCTGGTGCCTCTAAAAGTGTCTCAAGTGAGTGACTGACACAAAAGAAAATGTGGAATGCCTAAAAGCGCACTTTTTTGGAAGTTTAAATTAACGCCATTGATGTAATAGTGAAGTGATTTTGGTCATTATAAAGACTTCTCGATCTGCTCTTAAATTCAAATCTCATGACACATTTTTGTTGCCATTGAAATATTGGTCCAAACAAATGTACCTCTTTAGTTGTACTAGTTATTTAAAATGAAACTGAAGAAAAATAAATAAATTCTCCATGCATGGCTGTATATTATAAATTATTCTTCCGGTGAAGGTCATGCATTGTTGCCTTCTATAGCTATCGTAGTTACCCAGTAACAGCATAACAGTATTCCTCTCTTCCAAATGGCATTTTAATATCCATCATACACCTTGAAACACTTTTTGTAGTTTTTGCCAAAGTTCCAACCACAAAGCCGATAACTTACAAAGCTTCTTTTGATAACTCATACTCAACGTTTCCACATATCCTGGCAACATTGTCACTGTAAAATTGTTAAAGGCGAGCTAGGGGATCAAGCTTTATCTAATATAAAGCTTAACAGAATTTGGGTTGTGGGAGCCAATTACGATGAACATCTCATCATGGCCCGGCGCCAGCGACTGCGAGAATAAGAGCAACCTGGACAGCGATCTTACAGGAATTCAGTATCAAACAAATCCTGGAGTGACAACAAAACACAGAATTTCAGATTATTCAACCATTTACTCAGCGTTACAGGTGAAATAACATGAAAAAAAAGAAAAAGATCACATTGGCATTGTCTTTATTCACTCTTCAAGAGTTTCACATTACCCGTACAGCAGACAGGAGGGAAGGAGCCAGAATGTTTGCATAAGGCCTCCGCCTCTCTGTATGCACAAGCGGCCATGTTCACACCTCAGTGTGGCTGTCAAATCTCCCATCTCCATCTTGGTTGGCACACATTAATAAGCCCTTCTGCAAGACCACATGGACCCGGCTAGCGGCTGCCAGAGGATCAACGCGGGAGAGTGGGAGAAAAGAAAGACAGCAAGAGAGGAAGTACAAAACGGAACCACCCACTTGGGCAGATTCTGCTCCTCTATATTAAAAACAACAGCATCCCAAAGGACTACTGTCGTACATTTACTAGAATCAGACGGCTGAATCATGCTTCCTCTCTGTGCTCTGAAATACTCACAAACAAAAGTAATGGCTTTTCTGATACACACGTACCGATCGTTTTACCTGCAGCCAGCTCTAGAGGACTGTTTGCCCTTGAGCCATGCTAATGTCCACAGTAACAGAAAGGTTGTTGCAGGCTTTTGATATAGATTAAACACACAATTGCTGAAAAGCTGTATAAGCAAGGTCTGACTTTGCTGATGACATTCACCCAAAAAATTTTAGGCACTTGAAAGCTGGATTTACGCCGCAACTGACCATATCGCTCTCCAACGGCATCATCTGCAAACACGCAACGGCAGCATAAGGAGGAAAAGACGTCTGGAATCAGATCTCGTCACATCGAAATCAGACCCATCGATAACAAACAGATATGATTTGGATACTTTGCAACATATTACGTACTCGGCGTGGATCGGTTCAAAGCATACCACGGTTAACGACTAATGTTCTGAAAAATTACTACTTTTTGATAGTATCCAGAATACCGGTAATTGTTTATTTTATTTTCATGTTTGTGTTTTCTGGAATACAGCATACATATTGACAAAACTGACTTTAATTTAAAAAACAAACAAACAAAAAAAACCTGTATTTACACTCGCAAAATGTTTGCTTTGTTCTTGTTTACTGCAAAACTGATGTTTATGTACGGCACTTTGTATACAGCAACGCATGTTCTTAAAGCGCTTTATAAATAAAGTTGAGTTGAGTTGAGTTAATATGGGTCAATTGTCTTGATTGTTTTTTTCTCTTTTGTACAGATTTATGTTAGACACAAAGTTGGTGTTTTTGGTGAAGGTCTCCCAAGTGCTCTTGTTGTAAAATATGAGGGTCACAGGGCCGCATTCATTTTTGCTTAGAATTTTCAAAAAAAATTGTGAGCGCACCAGCACACACGAAAAGCTGCCGTCTAAGAAATGCTCCACTGATTGCATTTGCCTTGACATCAGATGTCAAAAAGCTGCGTTCAATGCCAACACAGTTAGCAAGCACGGCCGAGAGTCAAGCGCTCGGATGTCAATACTAAGAAGTAGACAGTGATCCTCGATTAAAGAGTATCAGCGACAAACCAATTAGCTCAATAAAGCATATAACCAGCTCCCAATTAAGAAATGAATGGTGCATTAGAGAACTGAGTGAGCTTGAAACTTTATATTCAATTGCATTTAGATCTAATTATGGACACACTGTGAAGACGTTCCAAGGTTTACTCAAGACTCTGATGACCTGCAACACTAGGTCTTTATTTCACAATGTGTTTTGCTACAATCACGATACTCTTTCTTTAGCAGAAAATTAGTTCCATCACAAAACATTTCAGGAAGCGGATGAAATAATATGACAAAGGTTGTTAATCATGTTGACACTCCATCAGAGGTGTTGAGTCAACTTGTGCAATTTATATTGTTCAACAAACTGCTACTTTTGTTCCTCTATTAAAAAGAGCCAATGCTTTTAAACCTGATATTTGGTTGGCAAATGAGAGTACAATACGACCATTGATTCATTTCAGATTCATCCAGTGAGGATGTGAGGCAACCTATTTTTGATGCCACATCGCATCAGCTTGGAAGTGTGTCAGCACCGCCGGTGAAAGTAGGCCGACACTTCAGATGAGTATTTGTCACGTTAACCACACAACCACCCACTCTTCCAAATGTACCACTTTGGGTATTATATATTTGGGTGTTGGAATAAGATGTGCAGTCTGAATGTTGTTTAGAATCATTAGTTTATTTTAATAATTTCAGACCTTTCATAAGATGAAGGTGACATAGTATTCACGCCTCAAGTCAGGGAAAATGTTATTTTCAGATTTTAGAGTCCCAAGACAATGACAATCCTGGAAATGACTGTGTTGCCTTATTGGGTGGTTTGACGTGTGTTTGGACAGTTGCACAAGGTCACACATCACAAGCATGCATTTAAGAGCTAGTGACTAAAAAACAACTCTGAATTCATGTTTGTTCATGGACATGGAGCAATTCAGGGCTTGAAAGAGAAAGGGTGTTGTCAACTCATAACAGCTGCTACTTCTGCAAGTGTGACCAAGCAAGCATAAGCAATATTCTCGAGACAATGAGTGTAATTTAGTGTTAAGCGAGTAAAAGTGGGCATGCATAAAGTATCCTGACACTAACAAACTAAATGTGCATTTGTTAAGCTTTCAAGCGGGAACGTGGGAGGCCCAGAAGCACAGCAAGTGTGCCATAAAGGCGCACAGAAAATCCACTGGTGAAATGTACTTCAACCCGTTTAATGAGGTGTAAGAGGTCTGAGGGATGTGGACAGAGCACCGAGGAACTAAGCGTGGACTTTTTTATGACCTGCAAGTGCACAACGAACAGCACTTTGAACAAGACGGAGAGAACAGCTGATATGCTGCAAACACCATGTTTACGCATTATGACCTTGTAGTTGGCGCATAAACAGGCTGAAAATGAATTTATAAACATGTAACTTATGTTGGAGCCAAATTAATCAAATTTCCATTATCACCAATGGGAGTTTTTGATTATTTTAATGGAATGTCTCCTTTGATGCCAAGATTGTATTGTGAATTCTGTCTCAAACAGTTTTCAACGTTTGTGGGTGAAGCTTAATCCAAAGGCAGCCGTCATGTATTTTGGACCAAACAACAACAACAACAACAACAACAACAACAACGATTTGATCCTTTAAAAACCGCTATACAAATAAAGCTTGCTTACTTACTTAGCATCTGAAGAGTTCCGCAATCTCAACATTGGCTTTCATGAATTCATCTCTAGCACTGTTTCAAGTAACTATATTTTTGTATGGACTTTCTATAAATCATCACTGATGTATGAGAAATGTGCGCATACATATTTGAGGACGAAGGAGATGACGCAAGTCGCAGTAAAATGTGTGTAGGGCTTCTGAAAGCACACTTTAATTTTTCGACGTTTGGTTTTGCAGGGCGAGGAAAGGATGCCATGAGAGGCAGTCTGCTTGTAGACATGGCTCTATTTTGATCTAATTGGCACTTGGCATTTAGATTTGTCATCGTTTCTGGTTTTACCTAATTTGCTTCAATTCCATACAACTGACAATTCTTAACAATCACTACTAGCAATTATGCTCAACCCTACTCGAAGTACTTCATCTCTCAAATTGTTTAATCAGATTTAAAGTCACATGCTGCTCCATCTCATCAGCCATTCAGTTGCGTACATGTCCCTTTCTTTAACTCTTTCAAAAGAGAAATCTTGAGACTTGTCAGAAATCATACACACGTGGCTCTAGGGCACAATATCTGGTTGTATATAATGAACAGAACCAAATAAATTACTAGTCAGCCTTTCAATAATGCCGGTAGCACCAAAGAAACAAAAACGTAACAACCTGCTAGCAAGCACCAAGCAAAATGTACTCTGCTGTGCATGAGGAGTCCATTTCTGCCCTTTAAAGGGTACGGCCAACACTAATGTACCCCATGGGGCTAATTACTGCACTCCACGGCAAGTGCAGGACAATCCCCTGGGCCCACAGGGTACAAAAGTGAGGCGTCAAGGGTACAAAAGCATTACCAGGGACGATTGTGCCATTTCCTTTCCTGAGTAGATGCTGTTGTCTTGTCTCGTGAGTCTCATAGGAGATAGGATTACACAACTAACCGCGTGTTATTTTGACAGTCTCTAAGGCAACCACTGTGTAACGTCTTCATTTGCTTACATAAATATAACTCAAAGACATCAAACTTAATGCAAGTCTTTGTCACGCCATGTTATTTGTCCCTATGTCGTGTTAACCGTGTAACAAACAAGTTAAGGAGCTAATTCTAGAGATCGACCGATAATCGGTCGGGCCGATAATCGGGGCCGATATTTGACATATTGGTACATATCGGTATCGGTCTGTTTTATTAATCTGACGGCCGATATGAGCGATCCATTTAAAACTCCGTCTTTTCGCTTCGAATGCAGCCCAGAGCGTCTCTGTCTGTTATGGAGTCCAACTCCAGCAATGTAACGCCCATAGCAGCATTTGATTGGTTAGCCGTGCAAGAGCCAGAACCAATCAGTAGTGTATGCCTGTATCACAGTAGCCGGTCACACACGCACCCACGTACACAACGCGACAGACACATGCTTCGAAGGTAAGTTCAAAGAGAAGAGACTCCGCCGATCGTTTCACCATGATAAGCTAAACACATTGAATTATGTTGTGTATTAAATGCACTATATGAATGGAGCTGCATTGCCTTGCATTGAATCCCCGCTAGCTAACAACAGTGGTGTGTTCAGCTTAGCATGTAGGCTAACACCCAGTAGCTAATTCGCTACTTGAACTACTCGGGGAGGGAATCACACACATTTTCACTTAATTAAGTAAATAATGTTTGTTAGAAAGGTTCCAAATATTAACAGTTGTCATTATTATATTGTCTAGTTCCATGTTAAGAGTAGAGTAACGTCATTATATTTACCTCTCGTGACGCACACATTGCATTCTGGGTCACGTCCATTACTTGTTGCATAGCGGTTATTATGCAGTGAGATGCCACAATGACACTAAATAGCGTTTAGTTACTTTATATTGTGTTTATTTGTCGCACTGGTTTGCCATTGTGTGCCTTAAGCTTCGACGTCGATTTGATTGACAGCTCGTTGTGCACCTCGTTAAAGTCCGCTCCGTAACAAATTAAGTGTCTCAAACACCGTTTAACTACACGAACGTGTCCTCTTCCGTATGTTTGGCATTAGTAGAGAAGTGCACTAAAGTATAGTGTGCTTATTTGCTCGTTTTGTCTCTCTTTTCACGTCATGTCTGCCGTCATTTGGGACATTATCCTCTCAATGGATGCCACTAATATGTAACATCTACGGCCGTACACGGCTGCAATTAATGTTCAGTGATGTAATTTCGTTACGTGCATCATACTTTGAATAATGAGCTCATGTTTGGTGTGTTGTATAACTTTCTCGTGTGTTAGTAACTATTCATGTGGACAGCTAAGATAGTGCTTGTTAATGTGAATTAGCAATGTTGCAGCCCAGTTATTACTTAGACAAGTACATCTGTGCCATTAAGTGATACAGTACAGTACAGTAGTGAGAGAATAGTGTGCCCATATACACACACGTGTCTATAAGTGTAAAACACATTAAACAGCAGAAACTGGCAGCGGTCCACCGCAACAATGTCTGTTTAACCAAGTTATTCTTACTATTATTATAACCAAGTTATTTTACTCAACCCTTTTTCTGCGTTGATTGGGGCATCCTAAGTGGCAGTAAACTACATGATGAAGTGTCTTTTGACAGTTCTCTTGTAGAGAGGAGTAGCATGATATTGCTGTTCTCGATTTAAGATCCTCAGCTTATCAAAACTGTCTATATGGTAACAATAACAATAATCATAATAAGGTCTACAAGAACTGTATGGTGTTCAGGGATGAATAGTTTTTCTCATGGAATTTTTTTATTTATTTTTGCTGTAGTAATAAGTAATGCCACAGCTGATGCACATTTTGAATGACAGGGTTCCTCCTATTACTTCAAAATATAAAAATATAACATTTATAGAATAAAACTACAAGTATCCCAAATGCTATAAAAGGTAATGTCACATTGGCCCCCACATTTAACTCCCCCCGCCACCAACGTCTTATTGCAGATAGAAGGATGTAAAATGAAAAGTGTAGTGTGAGAATCCATTGTAAAGAACGGTTAGGGTTTGCATTATTCAAAAATTTGGTGCCAACATTTTAACTTTTACTGCAAATGAATATCGGCTTCAAATATCGGTTATCTGCCTCCTTGACTACCGATAATCGGAATCGGTATCGGCCCTGAAAAAAGCATATCGGTCGATCTCTAGCTAATTCTAAATAATAGTTTCTAGTATAGTAGAGTTTAAATTAATCACAAAAAACCCCTACATTGGTGTGAGTTGTGATCGACAAAAGTAATTTTTTGGTCTCTTCAAACGTACTTGTCTGCATTAAAAAGTAATTTGACAGCTGAACGGATCAATGACAGTGGACTATAAAGTAACTGCAATTTAATGAACACACTCTCCTGCTTAAATAATCATCCACATTAATATTAATCAAGAATTTGATAGAACGTCAACGCCACTACCCGGCAGTAAGAAAAGATTTACCTCCATCCTGGATCCCCCCCATGCTTGGCCAATGGCATAGCATGATAAGCCCATATCAGAGGCTACGCTGCTATTTGCACACACTGATGACCGCAGTAACAACTTCAAGTGAGGCCTGATCCTACGGAGCTGTTGTTGACGGCAAAGGCTCATTGTTCTGTGAGAATCCCTGCAGCTGTACAAGACACTGAGTGTTCTGTACCATGGGCTGGTACTGGCCTACATCGCACCGAGTCCCTCGACGGTGGGGGGGGGGGAAGACCAGACGTTGCGTTGGGAGCTGCTTCCTCAAATTGTTCTTCGAAGCCTCGCAAAAGACATGGCTGGTGATGTGCTAACGGTACTTGAGCAACTCACCTGTTGTGTGGGAAGGTAACTGGGAAAATATCACTGCAGTTTATGACAAAATGGCAAGATTATGAAGAGCATTTTCTATCACAGTGGAGCCTTCCCATTTACAACCGACCACAAATGGCTCAAAAACTACTACTAACTAACCTAAATGTGATCATAATTGCATATGTTAAACCACCAACTTAAAACTATGACCCAAAAACATCTAAATACATACACTACATTACACCTACCATGCAATAAAATATGTAGGTATATAAAACCTAAAGCAAGTTTTCAGACAAAAAAAAAAAAATCAGTAAGGGTAATGTTAAAGAAAGATTCTTTAAAAGTAGTAAATTCAAAGTCATTTATTTTGTTTTTATTTTATATGTAAAGTCTTAGTCTCAATCTCCAAAACGCTTAGTTTTGTCTCGCCTCAACCTCGAAAACTCTTGGCCTCAACTTCCAAAAGTCTTGGTCTTGTCTCGGCCTCGACTTCCAAAAGTCTTGGTCTTGTCTCGGCCTCGACTTCCAAAAGTCCTGGTCTTGTCTCGGCCTCGACTTCCAAAAGTCCTGGTCTTGTCTCGGCCTCGACTTCCAAAAGTCTTGGTCTTGTCTCGGCCTCGACTTCCAAAAGTCTTGGTCTTGTCTCGGCCTCGACTTCCAAAAGTCTTGGTCTTCTTGCCTCGGTCTCCATACACTCTAGTCTCGATATTGTCTTGGTCTCGGTTGGTGTGGCCTTGATCACCACACAAGTACCCTGCCACTCGCTCAAAGTCAGCCGGCATTGTCTCCAACATTCCCATGACACAGACATCCACAGAAAATGGACGAAACCATGTACTGTAACTAGTATGAATACATATTTTTAAAGTGAATATATTGCAGAGCATTAAAAATAAAAACGTGTGCATCATTTTAACCCACAAGAAAAGTATGGTGTGGTGAGTCGTGACCCAGGCCTGTGTTTACTTTCTCTGACGGAAGGCATGCTGTGCCTGAAATAGAAACGTGAACTAAATAGCTGACTAGCACAAACTACGGGACGATTTAGTTGAGGCTTCAACTGGAAGGAGGTTTTATATTCACTGGGCAAGTTATCTTTTAACTAGTTTATTTTAAAGCATTCCTTTCCGTAGACTTGGGGTCTGGTTAGTAAATCAGTATGATTTCTCTCACATCACCTTCACAACGCCATCTGCCACCCTCTTGACATGGTTCATGGGAATTAAAAGAGGAACTGACAAAAATGAAAAATGTTGTGGGTTCTTGTGGAGAAAGATCTCCAGTTTGCGACTTCAAGCTGCAGTCTAGTCACACTTTAATCTATAATTAAAGAGAATTTCAAGTAGCGTGGCCATAAATGGAGGATGTTTTTTTTCTTGTTTTTTTTTCTTCCTATCAGAGTGCCTGCGTTCTCAGGACTATTTCAGTATGCGACAAATCGCCACATTCAGCTGCTTTAGATGAAGGTTTGTGAGCCTTATTTGTGAGCCTCAACATCAATCCCGGAACAATTGACCATTTATAATAAGAACAATACAATACAATACAATACAGTAGTTGCTATCCTCCATAGTCATTACATCAATGTAGCCAGCTCCACGTTCAGTCATTATTCGTCAATAATTCATTTCTAGACAAGGCATTGAGACGTCAATGGACAAAATCAGCTCGTTCAATGACTACAGATGATTTTATTTATGTATCTATTTATTTATTTAGTATAGTTCCCACATCAATGAACTGTGACAATCTAAAAATGGCACATTGCATGACAGAGCAACACTGCCTGCCCGGTTGGAAGTTTACGATGGAGATAATCATTGTCGGCTGTTGCCCAACGGGTATGTTGACTATATGTGTGTGGGTGTGTTTATAGGATGGGACACGATCTTTTGTCTCCCACGCGCGTGTTAAATCTTCATGCGGACGTTTAAGTTCCACCTCTCTTCTCACCGGGAATGCAATCATTTCAGGTGACAAATTAAAAAAAAAAAAATGACAAAACCTCAAGCACATACACAGTATGTATTCTCTCCACGTCACTCTGCGAATGACAGAAAATCTCTGGAGAAAGCTTTATGCATATATGGATGATGAGGATGCATTTGGAGTGCCACAAGCCTGGCGTGGCTGGGCGGGTCAGGCGGGAGGAACCATGTGCAAGATAATTCAAAATAAATGAAGAAAGCTGAATTATTCAGACGTACAAACTGAGAATTCAACCTCACTTTTCTACAGAAATGGATGACTGCCAAAAAATAAAAAATAAATAAAACAAAATGCTGACGGTCCTCTTATAAGTCCGTCTATCAAGTAAGATAAAGATCCACCCACTGGTTTCACTCAAGGTTCTGTGTTGAGTCAAGGCTGCCCCTCACGATATTTCATCACTACACAATCAGCCGCTCACACTGCCTGTGGTCCCACAACATTACATTTTCCTCCTGTTTGTTGCAGATGTGCTCTGAAGCCCAGTGCAGGCGACCGCACAGCGAGTAAGGAAGGGAAACAAATGAACGATTTTTGCAGGTCGACAAGCCGGCTAGCTCGCGGTGCGAGACCAACGGCGGCTAAACTGAGCGGCGAGAATCAATATGCATTTGTCGCTCCTAATCAAAAAGGGACTAATAAATCACACGGTCCTGTCTCGCACTGTGTTTGCGGCCTTCCCTTCAGACACACTCAGAATTTAACTGCTCACCACAGAGACAACTCGGTTTGTTCAAGGACTATTGTCTCTACTCTCTTACCAGCCAATAAAATTACTCACTACGTCCTTCCGTCAGGTGCGACCAACTGTTCACGAGAAAACGAAAGTGGCACAGATTAAACAATTTAGAAAAAAGATGCACTGTTAAGTACGAGCTTCTTAAATTGTTAATTTTATTGATCAGGTTCTTATTTTAAAAATCAGGTGCAACCGCCTTGTGTCTTTGACTCTTCTATTTGTAGTCGACACTAATATGATATAGTCATCGAAAATGCTTTGGTTATGAACTTGCTGTGCACGCTTTTGCCTCTGCACACAAGCTCACTCACCTTACCTTTCCCCGTCCCTCCCCCACGACTCACTCACCCAATCACATTCAGATACCTCATGGTCTTGCATCCAGTCGGAACTTGGAACAACTCTTAACACCAATTTACGTAACAACTCCATGGTCGCTAATTCATTACAAGTGTAACAATAATACATAAGTTAGTGCTGCTACTAAAGGTTATGTTAATAACTGATTAATCTGTGCATTAATCGGATTTGGAAAACACGTTTTAATTTTCATCCCTTTATTCAGGATGTTTTTTTTTTCATATTGACAGCAAAAAAAATGTGCTAAACAGATTTTTTTTCCTGTTGTGGAT
Organism: Festucalex cinctus; assembly: GCF_051991245.1. Classification (NCBI taxonomy): domain Eukaryota; kingdom Metazoa; phylum Chordata; class Actinopteri; order Syngnathiformes; family Syngnathidae; genus Festucalex; species Festucalex cinctus. The sequence continues at coordinate 19,095,114 of NC_135419.1, forward strand.
TAAATTCAAGATTCAAAAAGGTCGGTCCGGGATGGCTGCTTTGTAACAATACCCAATTGGTCCTCAGAGTAAAACGGACAAAACCACCTCATTATGCAAATGTATGTTTGCATGGGGTCTGAGTGCATGTCAACACTTTTCATGCATAATAACTTTGGCGAGTTTGCGTGTGCAGTTTTGGGTGTAGACGTCCTAGCATACCAGAGAAAGAGGGAAAACAGATTTCCAGCCCTGGGGCCTTTGAACGACATCTTGACATGCATCAGGTCATGTCAGGTCAGAGTGTCTTGGCTTGGGCCATATTCAAAAGAACTTCTATTGGTCTTAAGTGCATTTTTATAAGAAAATCAACATTGACAGTGAACCAGGACTACCTATTGGAGCTACTGTATTCAGCGCAGCACACCACTGGAGTAATAGATGCTAAAACTATCGATCATATCGATCTGAAAATAATAAAACTGGATTTTTTTTTTTTTAACATCTTATATTCACTGCAAAGAAGTTAATAACACACTTCACAGCACTGTAGTGAGGAAGGACAGGAACAAACGAAGACTAAGTGCATCTGCTTCCCCCACTTGCTGACAAATGAGGAGATGCGAAAAGTGGAATTATCTGACACTTTTGATAAACTGGTTGTATTGGATTTTGCACGCGAGGCATTTGTGGTGCATTAAATTATCGTCGTCGTCAACCGTCATGGTGTGTTAACACGGGATCCGTTTCCCATCCCAGCATTTTATTCATTGTCCGCAGAGAAGCAGTGAAAGGCTTTCTGGATACGAGCGTCACAAGCTTTTGGGGAAAACTAGATATAATTGAGTTAACCATTAATTTCAGCAACAATTAAGCTGGCTATTATTCGACTAGCTTGTTCTTAGAAGTACTCTGTAGATGTCAGTTAACTAATATTTCATAGTTGCATATGATGCCATTTACTGTTTCCGGCCCCGTTCGAAATTGTGGAGCAGGATTATAGGATACTTTTAGAATCAATTATTGGAACGATCATCACTGACTGTTTGCGTAGTCGCACAAAAATAGATGATGCATTACTAAACAACATTACCAACGCAAAATATGCACTTATAGTGTAGCTATTATAGGGCTTGCCATATTCACGTTTAACGCTCAAGTATCTTTGACTTTAATTGTGCGTGGCTTTAAAAGGCAGGGCCTGGCCTGGTGAGTGACGTGGGAGTCGGCAAGTTGGTCATTGTGAACTCAAATTAGCGGTTGGCTGTTAACCAGCTAGCCATTACCTGGGGTGGCAAACTGCGGTCCGAGAGGGCCGGAGCACTGCAGGTTTTATAGATTTCCCTACTCGTAGTGCAGCTGATTCCAATTAACAGGCTCGTTATCAGGCTTCTGCAGAGCTTGCTGATGAGCTGATCAGGAATCAGCTGTGTTGAAGAAGGGAAATATCCAAAACCTGTAGGACTGCGGCCCTCGAGGACCGGACCTCGCCACCCCTGCATGATTAGCCAGTCTGTGACTTGCGCAATGGGGTGTCAGATGTGCAGCTAAGTGCTTATTACATTTTTATTTTGTTCAATAAAGTTAAGTTAGCCACTAAAATATGTTCTACCTACCAGTGGTAGGCTACATTAAATTATCTAGTGATTGTTACTTTGTCCGCAAGCGCGGAGCCATGTAAGCTACGTCTGTTTCGCAACAGACGCACTGCACTTTATCTTCTTTTAAGAAGTTTGAAATTATCCCAAACTGAGGACATTCTCTGTCTTTTATGCACTCGTCTCCTGTTGTAGGTTGAATATTTATTTGATTACACTTGATGGCTGGTAAAAGATACAGAAAAACACTGATGATCACTTTTTGGTGATTCAAGTAGTTTGTGGTCAAAAGAGGAATATCAGATGTGGAAAGTTCAGCAATACCAATGCTGCTGCAAAAAAAAAAAAAATGCAATATTCCCTTTCAATTGAACAGTTTAGATCAGACTCTTCTAACTCTTGGGGGGAAAAAAAAAAAAAAAAAAAAAAAGATCAAGGTTTTGTTGCGGATCCCTTACAAAAGGTTTTATCAACCTGGAAAAGATTCACTTGCATGATTTTTTGATGAAAAATAAAACTTCCTGAAACAGATTGCGTTTGACCTTGGATGTTGCACGGCCGTGTGTTTTGGCATGTTCTCCGAGGAACGGCGACGGGTTTCCTGCAATGAACTACTATCGCCTTTCCGCCACAGTGCTGCCTTCAAGGGCTTGAACCAACATCAAAGGCGACTGTGGGATTTTTGCATTCCTGTCAGAGCATTACAACCTCTGGAACCCACACCCAACTGCCTAGCAAAGAAAAAAAAAAAAATATATATATATATATATATATATATATATCCAGCCCTGCTCATTCTCGAAGACATCTTCAATGTTTCTCAAAAAATAAAAAAAGAACACATTTGGTAGCTAAGAGAATCAAGAAGAGAAAGTCAAGTGAAGAGAGACAGCGTGACTGCTCTGATGCTTTTGGTAGAAGCACTTATGTCCCCCCTCCCCGCTTGCCCTTTCTCCTTCCCGCGGGTAAGCACAGGCTGGTGTGATTTAGGAGCCTGAGATAACGGCGCTGTGTGCATCCATGTCTGAGGTCTGGGCACAAAATATTATTTACAGCTCACGGCGAGAGGAAAGTACAGCAGCAATCGTCTCCCGCAAGGAGCGCATTCAGCTGACCTGGCAAGAACTCCAAGAGAGGCCAGGCGCAGGGTCACACACACACACACACACACACACACACACCATCGTTATTATATCGCATATCCTTGCTCACAGACGCCGTACCATTCAGCCCGCTGGTGTCAACAGGTTACTGGTGCGGCAGAGGACGATAACGAGGCAGCTTAGCTCACAATTGAGCCCTCTCATCGCTGATTACAAGTTCAGCACACCAGGGACGTGGCGTATAAGTTGCATTTTGTTTTCTCTGGCAGTGAGATGGGGACTAGAGGTTCCGATTAAGGATGCAACAATAACGGCAATATCGTGTTATTAAAGTTGCCACGATATCATCGTCATCCTATCATGATATTAAAAGCAGAACATCTGTTAAAAAGACAAGGTTGCATTCCATTTGGGTAGTTCTATCAACCGCTAGTGGTTAGTTTATTAGTGCAGCTTAATTTTAGTTAGGCATGTCTTGGCCACTGCGGCGGTTATCACGCTCATAAATTAGTCATACCAGTAAATATTTCTCAACATCTTCGTCACACTTCAGCCGAACACAGCAGTGTGAACTACATGGACCATGATACTTTGCGCCACTGAGCCAATAGGAGCACATGACAATGACATGACATAGCCAAGCCTATTTCTTTGTTGCTGGCAACAGAAAAAAAACAACGCCCAATATTGTGCTTTCTTTCCCCCAAAAATTTGTTACATCCCTAGTTTCAATATGTCAGAGAGGTTGGCATGCAATACCACAAACAAGCATTAACTGACAGGAAGCGAGAGTCAGGATTTTGAAACAGGTGCATGCAATGTGTGTTCAAGTAAGGCAGTCAAGTGACAACAACTCCAGCATAAAGTGCTACAGAGGTCGATGGGTCACAAAAATATTTAGTGGATATCAAAGTGTATACAACAGAACCTTTCAGGTTGCGAACAATCCATTCCCCAACTCCTGCATGACTTTCAACCTCTTCGGATTTGGAAAAATTTTAAATTGAAATCATTCATTCCAGAGTCATACTGTCACCTTACATGAAACCTCACATTATAACATTTGAACAGTTTCAATGGTCAAAAAAGTGCAAAAGCACTGCGGACAATCCGGACAACAAGACATACAAAAACACAACTTCTTAACTTGAAAGGCAAAGTCAAGTCACGTCCCAGATGCTCCGCTCTGCGTCTTTCAAAGGCGCTTCGCTTTGTCTGAAATTCAGGTTGACTATCAGATCCCTGATGGTGCGTCGCTTGGGATTTGAGATCAGCACAGCTTTTGAGTATAACATCAAAAAATTGACAGTGAAACTTGGGATGTCACATCTATTATGTGGCAGAAAGGTTCCAATGTATAAGTTGGACTAGTTTAGGCACCTCACACAGACGGCTACAGACGTTCGACTTGAGCTCTGCAGCGAGTCAGCGTCGCTCGTGGCACTTTTCTCAGTTGTAGCTCTGTAAATGAATTATTTGCCATCAAAAGCACTTTCTCACTCATTTTTGTTTTATAGTTTGAACTTTGAAGCACTTAAAAGCAAAAAAAAAAAAAAAGCCATATTTATTTTGACAAAAAGTTTTTGGTGAAACTACTACTGATGATCAAAGAACAGAAAAAATGTGGAAAGGAACTTTTCATTAAATTTCTGGTGAAAGAAGAGAGTCCATACTTTCGTTTGGTACGTTCGGCGCTCATAATGTGAATATTCCTGAAAGATCTGTCAAAATGCTCCTATCTTTGAAAATGACTGGGAGTTGAACACAAAAAAACAATAAAAAGCTATACTTGGCTTTAACGCCTTTGGTGTGACACATCAAATGACACTAATTCCAACTCTAAAGTTTTATGCACCTTTAGGACATAAATATATTGTTGTTCCTGATCGCTTTAGTCCAAATGCAAATTGTACAACCTGGGAAAGAGCTTTGTCGCTCAAGGTGATAAAAGATTACTTATCGTATCTTAATGTTTTTGATAACTCGCAGACTAGGTGCCATATTAGGTGTTGTTTTGTTTGTTGAATAGCTCAAAAATAATCAACGTTTTCCTAGTGTCTGTTTCTGCCTACAGACCAACGGACAGTGTGACTTAAATTCCGCTAATGTGCGTGCAACAGACTTGGCTGATTAATTATGGTTCCTGATTGCCATTTTCCTTATTATATAATCACATTCATTGTGAGACCGCCATGAGAAAAATCAGTCTTCTCAAGACTTCAAAGGTAGGCTGCAAAAGCTAATAAGATTGTCATTGATGCATTAATTCAACAATATGCTGATTGTGGTTGCGCTGCCTAACTGAGAGCTGTTTGTAATGTATTAGTTGTGCCACTACACAACTTAAAAAGAGCACTCCATGCAATGCAATGTAGTTCTACACCAATGAAAACTATGTTTGTTTACTATTGTAAATGAATACTGAGATGTATGTTCTTAGTTTTATTACTGGATGTTGGCAAGACAACTGAAGGAGTCCCTGTCATTCTTTACTGTATTCACAAGCTGTACAAGGTCTTAGATTTTTTTTATTGGGCAATTTTGATTTAATAAATGCACAATCACACTTTTCCTACACTAGTGCTGAATTTAACTAATACTGAGGGATGCTTTTGATATTTGAACCGTCTCATGTAGCTGAAATTTTCATTTTGTTTTGCCGCCGAAGATACGCTGCTACCAGCATTACCAGCCTAACCCTCGGAGAATATAGGATGTTGTCAAGAAATGGTAGTTTTGTTTTGTTTTAAAATAAGTGTACAGACTACAGAGTGGGATTCAAACCCATGACCTTGCGTTTTCTGGGTGACCCACCATTCCACCACAAGCTAGGACACGTTAACGAGCGCATTATTTGCACTTCAAGTTCTCGCGCAATTCACGGCAAAATAGTGATAGGTGGCGAGTTGCCAGTAACGGCAAAATATACACTTTGTTTTCTAAATCCAGGGTTTCTCCGGATGGAGCAAAAATGTTTACGACTGAATATTAGGAGGCATTACATTTGGAATAATATGTGGTATGGCAGCAGCTGTATTACAGGGCCTGCAGTATTTTTTTTGTACTGCTTTCTGCTTCTCATCTTCAATTGATGTTTATGATTGATGTTTTCTTTTTTTATGTTGAGTATTAACATTGAATGAGAAAAATTCGGGCTACTGTGTGATGTTTATGATGGGTATGCGAATGTAAGCTTTTGCTTCAGCCCACTCCTTGTGGACTTCAACACAATGGACTAATGTTTGTTTGTTTGCTTGTTTTTAAATTTATCATGCCCAAATAAGCTAAACTAAAACTAAATCTTGTACCTGCGCAGTACGTTCTTTTAGTTATTAGCTACTTTTTATTTCTTGACTTTGCTTTAGAGCTGTCAAAACGATTCAATTTTTTAATCAGATTAATCACAACTTAGAATTTTGATTAATCATGGTTAATCACTGACTTAAAAAGGCTTTTTTTCCCCAACATATTTTGCTGGCTAAATTTGAAGCGCACCTGTTATGTGTTAATCTTTTCGACATTTAATGTTATGAAGATGTCTTCAAAAATGTATATCCACTGCACACGCTCATCCTGCTTTTTCTAATCAATTAATTATTTGCATAATTTAAAATGGGGAAAAATTACCTATGGCATATGTAAACATTTATTAAATGCTTTACTTTAATGCATGTAGTTATGTTTATTGCTCAAACTCCAACAGCTACCTTAATGTAACCATCCACTGTCGGCTAAAAAGGATCATCTGCGGTCAAAATTAATAGTGTAATTAATCTGTGGTAATACAATGATTAATGCGAAATTTTTTTGTGATTAATTAATTAGTTAATGCTTTAACTTTGACAGCACTACTTTTAAATGTCTTACATTATTTTTTGTAATTGCTTTTAAATGTATTTTTAATTGTGTGGAGCACACAGATTTAACTCGTGTATGAAATGAATGAATAAATGAAGAATAATTACACACCTCCGTTTTGGAATGGGAAAAAAAAAAAAAAAAAACTTAAATATGCATTTTGGAATGTAGCAAAATTCCACAAAGCTTTTATGTGCTTTGGTCAGATGAGTCAAAAGTGCTTTTGGCTCCAAGTCACACAGTTCTATATTTGTGCAGCATGTCAAGAGCGGACCAACTTATTTTATAACTTCAGTACACGTTGGCGAGACAGCTGAAGGAATCCCCTGCGTGTGTGTGTGTTTGACCTTAAAGTGGGGGGTGGGGGGCACTAACTTGCAATGTGTCGTGACTTCCTGACTCGATGTAAACTTGCCTAGCAGTTAGCCAGCCGCCACCGGGGGCCGAGTGAGCCCAACAGCTGTGAGCAAACAAATTATTCCGAGCACTTCAAACTAGCTTGGGTCCAAACCGGGCGGGGGGGTGTCATGAGATAACCCCCCCGTACGCGTGCGTGGCGTGCGTGCGTGGGCGTGAGAGTGTCAGGCACTCACACTGATACATACCAGTCGGTTGAGGCTTCTTCGTAGCATCTTGATTTCCACAACTCTCCCCAACGGCGGCTTCGATTCCACAGTCCCCCAACCCCAGTCGCCCCTCCGCGAGCAACTTTACATGTAAAAAAAAATGTTAGTGACGCTTAGCTCCTCCTCGGCTATCTATCTTCTACTCTACGGACGTTAGTTGGAAAAGCCGCGGCGGCGACGCTGCTGCTACATCCTCTCCGTTCGGCTCCTCGTAGTCGTACACTCCGCCGCCTCGTCACCATTCGCATCCTCGCCCGCCCAAGAGGCTCGGCGTCGCGGTTCGGCAGTCGCGCTTCTTCCATCCGAGGCTCCGGACTGGAGCCGACGCGGACATCTCGCTGGCTGGTTCGGACGCCCTGTTGCTGCCGAGAGGAAACCGGGAAGGCTCGCCCCCCTTTTTCCGCCTGGGCTCACAGTGATACCGTAAACTGCCGCTTCCAACCGTTCAACTTGTGATTACCGGCGACGCGTGCCGGTGGCGTCACCTCCCTGGCGGCCAAGTCTCAGCGAGTGAGTGGTGTAGCGTCTTCTTCTCCCAGTAAAAGGATAGCTGGCCCCTCCCGACTGAAGGTGCGGCAACTTTGCCCCCCGGTGCACTTTGGGTAATGTGGTCTTGAGGACTACAAGAGTCGCTTCCGCAAATCCCTTCCTCCAAGTGCGTGTGCTTGTTTGTGTGTTTTGAACGGTAAGTGTGACGTCAGGTTGTAGTTGCGTTTCAACGACGAGCTTACGTAACGCGTTATGTGACGTCACCATCCTCATTCCTTTTATAGCTTTACGTTCAAGAACGACACGACTTGTATGCAGGCACCTAAAAATGACAAAATGTTTCTTTTAATGCATGCCAATTATACACCATCTTTCATGTGTTGCTAAACGCCAAACTTACGTAACGCGTCATTGTGACGTCACTCTGCTCAAACCTTTTATGTCTTTACGTTCAAGAACCACACGACTACGTCCCCTAAAAAAAAAATATGTTACAATTGGGTTTCTTTTCATGCATATGTCAATTATTAAACACCATATTTCAAACATTTAGGGTCAAATGAAATGTCTTCCTGTTTTATCTGCTGCTTATATTGAATAAATGATTAAGAAAAATCCTTGAGCAAAAATGTGGTGTATCGTCTTTTTATTCATTTATTTTTGTAACAATCTGCCGCAGATATTGACGCTCTACCATAATTTCCCCACTGCCGGAGATCATGGAAGAATTTTAATTCCAGGTTTTACAAAACTGAGACAAATCATTTCAAAACTTGTCTCATAACCAATACAACTCAAGTGAAAAAATGAAATCTTTTTGAGAGGGTAAGTCAAAAAAAATAAATAAACGTGGTTGGACAAGTGTGCACACTTGATAAAAAATATTTATTTTATTTTTTTAATATCATGAGCCGGAATTCCGTTTGATGCCCTCCACAAGGAAAACCAACAGATATGCTCGAATTTATTTATTCCTTCTTCGGTCCTTTGCCGCCATCGTGTGGCATTTATAAAAAAAAATAAAAAATTCATCCAGCCTCAACAGAACGAGAATCTCGTTTACGACAGTCACCTTGAGGGTTTGGATCTCAGTCTCTTGACTGTGCCACAGTGTCTCCAGTGCTCTGTATTTGTTTTGCAGGTTGCTGAGCTCCGGCTTCAGGGTCTTTTCACTGCTTACCCTCACCCTCCAACTCTTCATGGACGCGGAGGAGGACCCACAGGTAATTTAATTAAAACAAAAGCAAACTCCAAAAAAAGGTAAGCAAAAGATATTGGAGAATCAGCAAGGGGGGGTTTGGGGGGGAACAAAAAAAAACGCAGCATGCTGGGGTGAAAACAATGATTTGACGCAGACCAAGAGGAGACAAGAGTTTTCTTATCTTATAAAACCTTGAAAATAAGTTAAATGTCATTATTATTAAAAAGCACGACATTGTTAAAATAATAATTATGAAATATTTAATCAAAATAAAATATTTGTTACATATTAAAGAATAGTATAACAAATTTCATAATAATACTAACACCTCATTTTAAAATGTAATGGCTATATTACATAATTGTCTGTTATTTAACTACAGGATAGTTAATTCAAAATGACCCTTTTTTATTTATTGAATTTTGACACTTTTGGGCTTACATAGAAAATCGGTGATTGTTATGTGTTATATTAATGTCTGTCCTTTTTTTTTTTTTTTTTATATATATATATATAGCTAGCAAGCTAAATACGTTTGTTCTAAATTGTTGCACTTGAAAAGAAAACCTGTTCACAAAGTTTATTTGGTTTACATTGTTTGACCATCTTTCTTTTAAGATTTTGCATGTTTATATGCATAATTGCATATTACGTACATATGCTTTAAATGTTTAACACAGGAAGCAAATAGTGTAAAAAAATATATATAAAATATATAATATGTATAAAATATATACAAATATACAATATATATAAAATATATAAAAATGCCCAATATATATAAATCAACTGAAATATTGCAAGCCTTTTATTGTTTTAATATAGCTGATTATGGCTTTTTATTTTTTTTTAACTTAGTCTGAAGAAATATTCTAACATTTTGGGATAGGATATTTGAGTTTTCTTAAGCGGTAAAGCCATAATCAGCAATATTAAAATAATGAAAAGGCTTGCAATATTTCAGTTGATTTGTAGTTGATTTGTTGATTTGCACGACATAAAAAAATGGACTTTATCACAATATTCAAATTTTCTGACAGTCCTGTATATATATATATATATATATATATATATATATATATATATATATATATATATATATATATATATATGGCACGGTGATCTAGTGGTTAACACGTCCGCCTCCCAGTTCTGAGGACTCCGGTTCGAGTCCAGGCTCTGGCCTTCCTGGGGGGAGTTTGCATGTTCTCCCCGTGCCTGCGTGGGTCTTCTCGGGTACTCCAGTCTCCTCCCACATTCCAAAGACATGCATGGCAGGTTAATTGGGCGCTCCAAATTGTCCCAAGGTGTGCTTGTGAGTGTGGATGGTTGTTCGTCTCTGTGTGCCCTGCGATTGGCTGGCAACCAGTCCAGGGTGTCCCCCGCCAGCTGAGATAGGCGCCAGCACCCCCCGCGACCCTTGTGAGGAATAAGCGGTCAAGAAAATGGATGGATGGATGGATATATATATATATATATATATATATATATACACACACACCTAAAACGGGTATTTATTATCATTTGTTTTATTCTCAACAACTAATATAATTTACAAAGCGCATTCTATTCTCAAACTGATTATTTGTTCTGCTGCAGACACTGCCGATAACACAACATGGAATGGCACACGTCATGAAACGATTCACTTGGTATTTGTGTGCATTCACGTTCTATGGTTGCTATGTATATTAGCTTGATAGCTTCCACCAGGTAATGTGACCTATTTTCTCAAAATCAGTGTGGGTTTATAGCCTCCCGCATGAGATACGCTTCTTGTTTTCCGATTTTACGTCTTTCAATTTTTTCTATGAATTTTTATATGTAAAAATTAGCATCTGAGCTCAAGAGCTTCCAGGTCATGTGACCTGTGGACTCCAAATCAGTGTGGGATACTAGTTCCGGGCCTCCACTATCATAGTTTCCTAACTGGCGGGGATCATGGAAGGAATTTAATTCCAGTTTTCCAAGCTGAGACAGAAAAATCATTTCAAAACTTGTCTTATAACCTATACAACTCAAGTGAAAAAAAACATCTTTTTGAGAGGCTAAGTAAAAAAAACAAATAAATAAACGTGGTTGGACAAGTGTGCACACTTTTTTTTTTTAGAATGATTTATTATTGAATTTTATTTTATCTTTTAATATCCTGAGTCCGGAATTCCGTTTGATGCTAATTTCTTTATTCCTTCCTCCTGTTCTTTGCCGCCACCGTGTGGCATCTATAGATAGTTACAATTTTGATTTTGATTTTTTGGACTACAATTACTCGCAGAATTGTGCAAATCAAGGCAGGGATCAGTCCCTTGCAGGTGCAAGACCAGAATTCACGCTTCATCCAGTTCATCTCAAATTCACTTTATGATTATTTATGCAAAAGATACCAATACAAAATGGAGGAGGCTTGCCAGCGTTCTGGGGTTGTCTACAAAATCACAGTCCGTCAACACGAGAAATAAATGTTGGCCTCTGCTACCATCTAGTGTCTATTGAAGAAACGTTGAATTTGAGCTGGTCATATGAATGATCTGCGATTGGCTGGCAACCAGTCCAGGGTGTCCCCCGCCTACTGCCCAGAGCCAGCTGAGATAGGCGCCAGCACCCCCCGCGACCCTTGTGAGGAATAAGCGGTCAAGAAAATGAATGGATGGATGGATATATGAATGATTCAGACGATCTACTTTCTTTTTTTTAATAATAAAAAATAGAATGAAAATCACTTCCAGCCATTAAATATCAAACAAATGATAAACCCAAACTGAGCGTGCTTCTATGTTGCGTGACGACGTTTCATTGCGTGACGTTCCTAACCTGAGAACCGCGTACGTCTGGATGGTGACGGTCGTCAGCTGTCCTGTGAAATATGCAACAGATTGCTGCAATTCAAATCTCATTCCACAAGGTGGCGGTCTAGTAACACGGATGACACAGCGACAACCTGTTGTGTGGAGGAGAAATCGACCACAAGAAAGAAAGGTTGCACAGCCACAGGCACTAAATGTACACTTATTTGCGTGGTGTTCCTCGGATTGCTGCATGGTGTGTGGGATAAGCACAATATACAGTTAAACACAAAATACAGTTGTTTGCTCAAATTTCCAACATTAAAATCTTAAATTTATAATAAACTATGCGCTGTTATACATTGCCTTGTACCATGTGCCCAGTACCCTAAATGGCTTAATAATAATAATAATGATGATAATAATTAATAATAATAATAATAATAATAATAAAAACACCAATTTGCCCTACTTGGCCAAAAATGTTTTTATTTGAATGATAAATAAGCACCTTTTTGGAAAATTTAAACAACTATTCTTTAGGAAATTAAAAAACAAAAACAAAAAACAAAAAGCATGTTACTTGAGTTACCAAACAACATTTTCGAGTTGGTATTACATATACCACAAATGAATTTGTATGCATTTACATTTGACGGTGACCATTCTTTTTGCACTGAAGCATTACAGTTATAAATTTTTAACAAAACAGTCTTACTCAAATGTGTCTAACCTCGTCTACCCTTTAATGTCTTTAAAAAAAATAAAAAAAAAAAATAAAAAAAAATAAATATAAGAGAATCATCCAGACTTGCAATCTTGAGGTGACATAATATCGCACGGCTCCGTCAGAGTGAGGGTCGAAGGGGAATTTCAAAACACTTGTCAGGGAGTTCAAACATTCAAGAGAGTTACGAGATTTATTCTAAGCTGTTTTCAACAATTTGCAGTTCTTTTGTGTCAGATAATGTGCTGTTGGTTCAGATTCTATCCCTGGGGTGGGGGACAACATCATCAACATGCACCATCAGCACTGGGGCTCCCCAAGGATGCGTCCTCAGTCCGCTGCTCTTCTCCGTCCAAACGAACGAGTGCACCTCAACTCACTCAGTCCAGTTTGGTGCCACTACAAAAAATAGAACAACGGCAATGGACAAAGAAAAATCATTTAACCAGACAAGGGCAGACCCTCTGCATCCTGGTCACCACCTCTTCCAGCTCCTTCCCTTCAGGTAAGTGCTGTCAACCTGCAGACACTACAATAGCTTCTTGCATCTTGACATATTAACTCCTTAAACAATTGACTTACAATTGCTTAGTACTGCATCACTAATGGTATTGCAATACTTGAGAGGCTCACACAACTGGAGACCAATTATTTTTTTATTTCCACGCAATAACAGATGAACATAAGGACAAAGTAATAGTACGGATTTGTGGGAAGGGGGGGCGTGAAATTGACCCATTTGAACATTCGAGGTTTCTGCCCGACAGCAGCAAATCAGCAACGCTTTGCATATTGAATCAACTCCAAAAAGAACGTAAAGAATAGAAGTTTGTCAAATATCGGGTGAGGGGATGTCCCCGTTTGGCTGGGACAGTCTCATTTTGAGGCTAGGGTGTCACATCCCGGTGGGTTTCGGCAACCTCATTGTCTTGTCCCAATTCACGTAAGTCACATCCCGGCGTGCCGATTTTTTTTACCATGTGTATGTCAATTGCTTAGTTGTCGTTGCGATTCATACAAATTATCCATAACATTTTTTTAATTCCTTTTTACTTCCAAATTCACATTTGCATTCACCTCTAATTGGTAGCAGGACGGACTTGCGAAGCAGGTGTTGTCCGGAACTACAGCACTACTTCCTGCTTTTGCATCTAAGAATCATGGGAAATGTAGCCCTACTATCCACTGTGGTTACCAGTCGCTGGTCAGACAATGCAAGCTGAGCTTTCTAGTGGTATATTCCCAATGTTACAATTAGGGATGCATGATAATGCTATTTTCAACCAATACCGATAAACCAATTATTTAAAAAGTGCCGATAACCAATAAGTAAGCCAATAATTGTTTGTGAAATTAACTTGAATATGAATACAAATATACTTGGAGTCCTACTAGAAGTCTAACATGGACAAATGCATTTAAACATTGTGTAAAGCACCATGAAGCTGAATTTTATTGATATCTCTGCTTCAAAGACAACCGGTAACTCATTTTGAGTTTGCCAAAACAAAACATGCCATGTCATGTTGCCATGTTGCATCTTCTGTAAACACGCGGGGGCCCACGCATTATGACATCACAAATATAATACGCTACCATAGGAGAGGGAGGGGTTGAGCACAACGTGAGCCACAACCAGATCAGACCAACGTGGCATGTCTATTATTATGGGCGGATTTCTTTATTATCTGGTTTATTTGTTTGACGTCAAATTGGTCGATAATTGCCGATAAGTATCGGCCACCGATATCGTGCATCCCTAGTTATAAGTGCGTGACCGGTGCGAGGTAAACAGCACGGCGAAACAACTAAGATAGCATTTAGCATTAGCGATTGAGCCGCATGTCGGCCATCTTTGGGACGCACCAGACGACGACGACGATGAAATTTGGTGACATTTTATTGTATATTATATAGCGTCACACTTTTTGATTTTCAAAATATGTCCACCCCATCAAAAAACACCAAACGGGGCCCTCAAGTGTTGATTTAAAGTGCACGCTGTTTTTTTTTTTTTTTGCCGGGCATTCCCTCTCTGGCTCTCCCCTCGTGTGTCTCCGTCGTCCTCGTGAATTTAAACTGACAGCCTCTGTGGAAGACTTGGGAGACTTCCCCAGCCATCTGTCTTAGAGGAGCCCACCACCCCCACCACCGACCCCCGCCTCCCCCTTTCCCGCCCCGCACGCATCCCTCATTCCCACACTGGGCCTTTGTCAGCAGTTCCTGTCCGCGGTCTAGGCGTGGCGTGCGCGGAGGCCGGGGCGACCGTGGGCGCTTTCAGAGGCACCTGCAGATGGGACAAAGGGCCAAGGGTGCTGAGGCTCAAGACAGATTGATGCTTTGTGCATCGCCCGGGCCTGGAGAGAGCGAGAGAACGAGCGAGGGAGAGAGTGGGTTGTGGTGGTGGGGGGGTGTAGTTAGCTGAGAAGTTTTACTGGGAGAGGATTTTCAGGGGTACGATGGGGTGAAGGTGGTGGTGGTGGTCGGGGGGGTTGGTCCGTCACTCCAGTCTGTGTGAGTCCAAGCTTTTTCGGCGCACCCGGAGAGATTGACAGCCTTTGTGGGCCGCATCCCCCCGCACAATGGTCATGCTTTAATGGGCGCTAAAGCTAAGAGAAGGTTTTTTTTGTTTTGTTTTTTTCGGGAAGGGGAGGGTGCTGCTCGCTGGCTTGCCTCGGCGTTGTGGGGGAGACTCGAGGGGGTGCCCCGAAAGGCTTTAACTGCTTTGCTTGGCCGGGGGACCGATTCACGGGCATTGAGTCCCGAGGCTCGTTATTCACTGAATGCGTCCAGTGGAGGAATGCGGCGGCATCAATTAGAATGTGCTTGTCGATAGCAACGGCGGGAAGAAAAAAAAACAAAACTCTTTTCTCTCCTTTTGCCGGCGGGACAACACGGTCCGACTATAGGAGGTGTCAGAGCCACAAAGGCCTTTTTTGTGGCGCTCGCTCCATTACATTAGCAGTGCAATATGTAAGGTGGGGACTCTTTTGATTGAAATTAAGTGGAAAAAACACTAAATCCTATTTTTATTCAGCGGGGGATAATGGCGTTATACTCCATAAAGGTCTTTAACTACTTAGCTTCAAATCGTCCCCGGGCTCCCTTTTCACTCGGGCCCAGTGTCTTACTCTTATTGGGGGCTTTTCTATGTATTCAATGGCGGAGGGTCAAAGACAGTCTTGTTCAACAGAGTCGCTTGTCGCCTTAACTGCCGCATCACTTCTAATTGTGTATCGGCGGGCCAGCGGTTTGTTGAGGTGTCCCCCCGTGGAAGAAAGGAAGAGCGGATATGAATTTAAACAGTATCTTGTAAGGTATTGTCTGGAGTGGGCTCGGGCCGCCACTTCAGACGATTTTTTTGCTTTCTTTCACTCTGATGTCGAACACTGCGGTGTAAAAAGGAGCGGAGAACACTTTGGTGGCGATTGCATGTCAAGGTTGACACTATTCAGTTTTTTTTAATGTGCCGTACATGACCTTCCTACTAATTGGGCTACAAATACTACAATGCTTTTTTATTTAACCACACAGCTAGGCATGTAATGATATCCAAACATCACGATACAATATTATCACGGTATGACGTTCACGATACGATAATTATCACGATATTGTGTGTGTGTGTGTGTGTGGGGGGTGGGGGGGGGGGATATTTTAAAAAGGTCACAATATTGTAAAAAAAAAAAAAAAAAAAAGAGCTCATACTAAAAAAAAAGAAGCACAATATTGTGTTTGTACATAACAGCAATGCATATAAACCACATACAATCTCTAATAACAATATTGAGGCACTTACACACATTGATCACTTCACAAGCAAATTACGTTCCCCTTCATCTGACAATTAGCATAATTTTAAACATAGAAGGCCAAAACATCCCTAATGAAAATTAAATTTCACTAATAAACTAGCCACTAGAGGGTGCTTTTCAACGTGCCTTTTTTTCTTAGCCTTTTAAATTTTGTGAACATGACGACGACGATATTGTGGCAGTTTTAATATCATAATATCACGATATTGCCCTTATCGTTACATCCCTACACACAGCAGACACCATTATTGAAAAAAAATAATAATAAAATAAAAGTCCAATGCTTCAAAAGTGACACAATTTGGAATTGAAGCAACATTTCTAGATACTTGGGAGGTCAAACCATCACCAGATATCTCTTGTGCTGCTGTGATGGACACTTACAGGTTGTTTTCTTTTTCTGTTTTACTTTGAGGATCCGTCCATATTTTGTAAGCAATAGGCAACATGATATTTCCAGCTGGCAACGAGCTGAATGATGACCACAGATCAGAAGTGACATGATGACAAAAATGTGTCATGAACACCTTACATCATGATATTAAAACTGCCACAATATACCGTCATCATCATGTCACAATGTTAAAAGCAGCACATCTGTTTAAAAAATCAGGTAGATTTCCATTTGTGCAGTTCTAGCACCCTCTGGTGGCTAGTTTTTTTTTAGTGCAGTTTAATTTTCACAAGGCGTGTTTTGGCCCTTCTGTGTTTCAGATCCATGCTAATGGTCAGATGAAGGAGAACGTAATATGTTTGTAAACCGAGTCAATATGTGGAGGAACTCAATATGTGTGTGCATTAAATATTTATAAACATTACTGTTATCTACAAAAGCACCATATTGTTTTCTTTTTTAGTATGAGCTCAATTTTTTTTTACAATATTGTGACTTTTTTCTACAGCCAACCTCCTCACGATATCGTGAAAAAAAGTTAGTGTCAACTAATTAAAAAGAAAATAAGATTATTCACACTATTCATTTCGACAACAGATGATCCTTTCTCTTGACAGCGGATGGCTACGTTAAAAAGGTAGCACATGTTGTGTTTAAGCAATAAACATAACTACATGCATTCAAGTAAAACATTTTAATGTTTGTATATGACATTCAGGATATTTGCTCATGTCAAAATATTGGGGTCATTTTTTCCCCATTTTAAATAATGCAAGTAATTAACTAAGCATGTGTAGTGGATAAAAAATTTTTTGAAGACGTCCTCATAACATTAAATGTTGAAAGAATTAACACATAACAGGTGTTAATTCACTTTTAAATGAAGCAATCTAAACGTTTTTAACTAAGCGATTAATCGTGACTAATTAAAATTCTAAGATGTTATTAATCCGATTAAAAAATGTAATCATTTGACAGCTCTCGTTTTTTCCCCCCCTAATTTTCCCTTAAAAAATGAAAGCCGAGGAGGAGGATTTGAAGTGAATGTCGTTAATAGTTGTAGAAGTTCACAACACTAATAGTATAGTAGTGTAATAGCCACTTCTAAAGAGACAGCCTCAGAAAAAAAGTCTACACACCCCTGTTCAAATGGCAAGTTTTTGTGATACATAAAAAAATAAAAAAAATAAAAACCTTTGCAATAGGTGACAAAAAACATGATTGCACAATTAACCAATCACATTCAAATGTGCGTTGAAGAGGAGTCAGCACACACCTGCCTTCATTTAACGTGTCTCTGGTTAACCCCAAATAGAGTTCAGAAGTTCTAGTAGGCTCTTCCCATCATTACATTTTTTTTTTCTCAAAGAAACCTGAAGGGTTTTTTTTGTGCCAACGCTGACTTGCATTCGGAACTGCTTGTAATTCCCTCCTCCATTTTGACTAAGGGTTCAATTCCAGCTGAAGAAAATCAGGACCAAAGTACATCCTGCAACCATTGGGAAAAATGTTGCGTTTTCGAAAATATACTTGAAATATCCCAAACGCAAGTGGGAATATTATTTCCTAAACTCGACTAAGTGCAATTTCTGGAGAAATTGCGCGGGAATGCTGAAATCTGAATGCTAATAGGTGAATGCTATGATTTGAATGCATGTGGAATGCTTATGAAGTAAATTGAGAGATAAATTATGAAATTATAAACTCCTGGTTACTGAACAATGCGCTTTACCAACTGTGCCACCGAGCAGTATCAGACACATGGTAATGATGATATGATAAGTTATATGTATGGAAGTGGATGTGGAAAGTGATACTTAGAAAAAGATCGCTGACTGTCCCATTGAAAACGAATGGAGAAAAGTTTATATTAAATGTTAAATTGTGCGAATACTGTAAGTAATGTGGCATTAGACGATATATACCCCGGGAGGCATGAACTTTTGAAGCTAGTTGAAATTTGAACAATGTAAATTGGAAGCATTATGTGGCAGTTGTTACGTGGTTAAAAAAAGTGTGGAGAATAAAAATCACAATAACATATGTGGGAATGCTTCCCACAATTAATCATTTCTACATTTTTGTGACATAACATAAAATGGCTTCAAGTTTAAAGTGGAATTTACCTTTAACATTTCCAAATGCAATTTTTGAGTCAATTCCCTTTTTTTTTTTTTCTTCCCCCCCTGGAGGGGTGCGGGTCTACATCCATTTCATCCCCAATTTCCTTGCTTTTAACACAAGATGATACAGATGGCAGTTGTGCTGCGGCGCGATGCAATTGCAATTTTTTTTTTTAATGTTTAATGAGAACTAACTGGCAGGAACCTTCTCGTCGAAAAGGTGTCGATTTCAATATGGGCAATTACGCGCCATTTCAAGCCAAATGTGGCAAAATTTGCATGCTGTGAAAAGGGCGAGCCGCAGTCGCACAAGTGCATGAAAAGTGCAGTAAATTGGGGCAAACATCGCGACGTGGGGGGAAACGGCATCTCCGCCGTAATTGATTGTGCGATTGGGGGGGTGGGAGGTTGGGGACTCGAAACGCAGGCGGCAATTAAAGGCGCTTCTTCTGCGCGTCAAAGAATTGGCAGGTTATTATGCGGGCCAAGTGTCAGGCACATTGACAAGCGTTGGGATCATTTGCAGCAAAATGCGCTCAAATATGGACACAGATGTCTTCTTCATACATGGATGTCAATTGGACTGGGAGAGAGGAAGGATAGATGGATCATGGATGGTCTCGCTTCCTGCCCCGAGTACTGAGAGGGCACGAGAGGAAGAGGCTGGAGGTGGGGGGGGGGACTTCCCTGAAACACCAGTTGATGGCTTTCTCGCACAAAGGCTGGAGTGACGCAGTCTGCGCTGCCGCAGAACAGCCTGCTCTCTGTCTGGATTCGACCCTGCCGCCGCGCACAAAGGGGAGCTCGAGTAAACGGTCCATGAATGTTGATTAATTGATGCCATTTTTTCGCAGCGTGCCATGGAGATTGTGAGAAGGGGGCGCGGGTATAAGCCCCGAGAGAGAACTCGGCTGCACGGCGATGTGAGCTTTGCATGCCCCAAGAAGGCCAACTGCACATTCTCGACTTAAAAGTACAGATTTGTATTGTTTTGTTTTTTTCTGTCCCGTTTGGCTCTTTGGTCATGCTAAATTTCGTCTGAACAGGTTTTCTATGCAAGACTTCAATATACTGAAGTTGTTTGTATATCTTCTGATTGATGTTGGACTGAATATTGGAAATGCAGTCGAAAGGAATGTCGTTTTTGAGGGTATATGGACAAAGAAAAAAAAGAAAAAAGAGAACAGGCATTAAATTAAAGAAAAATGCTGGAATATACAACATGAAAGAAAGTACAGTATTTTGGTAAACAAATACTAAAAGTGGAAGTACTGATTCAACTCTTCTCCTGAAAATTGTAATAGTACAGACTCAGAAATGTACTTCAGGTCAGTAAAAAGTAACCATAAACTTTTAACGAGATATACGGTACCGGTTTTAAAATTACTTGCCACGTCCTCCGCTACTCCGCTAAGGTCTTGTAACCTCAGCTGACCTTACTGACAAAAATAAATAAATTGTAAAAATGTAAGTGAAGAAAATTAACATAAAATAATTCAAATACAAAATATAAAACATTTAAACAAAAATAAAAGGGATACACAAATACAAAAAAACTTTGTAAAATATATTTAGAAAGAAAATAAATAAAAATATAATATAGAATAAAAAAATAAAGGGATAAATTAATACATTACATTTTTGAAAAAAAAATATTTATAAAAACAATAAAATGTTAATCAAGACCCACACTGTTTTGATTTTTTTTTCGCTGTTGTGTTGGCATGCAAGGAGTTTAAAAAGAGAAAAAAGAAAATGCAATGTAAGCACCTATATTTTGTTATGTTGTTTTACACGGTGGCTCATTAAAACATCCAAAAACATGTTTAAAAGACTGGGCTCTGTATCTCTACCTGTCATTATGATCATTCATTCAATTTTTATGCATCAAAAGTACTAGAGTGGTATCAGCATTCGGTATTGGTGAATGCATGTACTGGCATGGGTCTGAAAAAAAAAAGAAAAAAAAAAAAAAGTACAATATGGAACACCCAAACTAGTCACAGCGAACATGGTCGCATTCGCCGCTGCCGACTTTAATCCCCTTCAAGCTTCAATCTGTGTGAGCGCTTGCCAGTAAACAAAGTTCTAAGAGCCGACCGGCCGGGTTTCGCTGGCATCCTTTTGACTCCCCGACGGAGCTCAGGTGCATGCGAGGGCCCGCGGGGATGGTTCCCACGATGGGACTCGAGGGCTACAGGTGTCCCTTGGAGAACGAGGGTGGCCCCGGGCGAGGAGGGGGCAAAGCGCTGGCCCGTAGCCCACCTCAATGGAGGGATCCCAGGGCCCGGCTCAATAGGCCGGGTTCCACTTGATGGGGGAGAGAAAGGAGCGTTTTAGCCACTGCCCAGCAGGAAAGATCTGGTTTGTGGGAGACCTCTTTCACCGCTCGGTGTTTGTCTGAAGGCTGTCACAGCAGATGAGTACTCAGCAAACAGCGTGAACAAGGATTTGAACCAGAAAACCAACAGAGCCTTGACAATATTGTGATTGGGCCTTGTCTCCTTAGAGGGGGCTGAAAGCTGAATTGAGAGCAGGAACAAGTGTGCATTCAGAGCGGGGGCCCGACTAGCTTTTGGGACGGGTTTTATGGTTTGGAGGACTGTATGCGGCAGATAAAGAAAAGTCATGTTAATCTCCCTCGCTTTTCTTTCACCTGAAAGACGCCGGCGACAAAAGACGCGCAAAGTCAGACGCGAATGAGACCTCGACGGACGACACCTTGTAAAAGTTCTTTATGTGGGGGGGAAAAAAAGGTGCCACAAAGAGGTTGTTTATGTTGTTGACAAAAACAAAAAACTCGCCTAATGAAACCAATTTGGGCACTGCATTCAAGATAAGTGGAATTGTCCACATTGCCTCAGATGTCGGACACCGGCGTTTGAGTTTGAGTTCATTGTTAACTAGTCAACACAGACTAACCCCAGACAAAGTCAATTCAATCGTTAAATGGCCTCTTACCACCAAACCCTACAATTAATCAAACAATAATTGAGCCACACGTTTTTTCAAAAATTGCCAGTGTGGAAGTGTTAACAATAATTACTATTGTCACATATGAAATGATGTGGAGTGGTATGTAAAGATGTGGTATGATATTGAATTAGATGGAATTATTTTGGTGGAAAAAGGTGTGAACATGTTGATGAAAAATTTGGAATAATATTGAAAGATGTGAATGATATTGATAGATATTGAATAATATGGCATGATTATGGTGAAAAATTTGGAATAATATTGAAAGATGTGGAATGATATTGATTAATATGGAATGATTTTGGTGAAAAATGTGGGAGCGTATTGGTAAAAAATGTGGACTGATATTAAAATATTTGTAATGGTATCGAAAGATGTGGAATAATAATGACAAATGTGGAATGATTTTGGTGAAAAATGTGCAACAGTGAAAAAAGTGGACTGATATTGAAAAATGTGGAATAATATGGTATGATGTGGAATTTTATTGAAAGATAGGGAAAGCTATTGAGTTATGCTGATTGATTTGGTAGGAATCATTATTGTCACATATGAAATGATGTGGAATGGTATTGAAAGATGTGGTATGATATCGATAGATATTGAATGATTTTGGTGAAAAATGTGTGAACGTGTTGGTAAAAAATTTGGAATAATATTGAAAGATGTAAATGATATTGAATGATATGGAATGATTTCAGTGACAAATGTGTGGCTGTTTTGGTGAAAATTTGGAAATAATATTGAAAGATTTGAATGTTACGGAATGTTTTGGTGGAAAATGTGGGAACCTACTGGTGAAAAATGTGGAATGATATTGGCCAATATTAAAATGTGTGTAATGGTATTGAAAGATGTGGAATAATACTGAAAAATGTGGAATAATATTGATATTGAATGATTTTGGTGAAAAATGTGCACCAGTGAAAAATGTGGAATGATATTGAAGACTGTGGAATTGTCTTGAAAGATAGGAAATGCTATTGAATTATATTGACTGATATGGTAGGAATTTGGTGAAAAATATGGAATGATATTGAAAGATGCAGAATGATATAGAATATTATTGAAAAATGTGGAATGCTATTGATTGGGATTGAATCATTTTTGGTGAAAAATGTAAACACTGTGAAAAATGTGGAATGATATTTATTGAAATGGAATGACTAAGTTCATTGTGAATGCTGCCACGCACGCCCACGGTGACTCATGTAGACACTTAAACACCTGTTTTTTACTGACACGGGATTAGCTAAAGCATGCATGACTCATGCAACCTAAGCACTTTTACAACAATTTATTATTAGTGATGATACAAATAGCCAATTGGATTTTCCTTCTTCACAGTATACATTTGTACTCAATTAACATATAAAGTATACTAACTATCTAATAATTCATAAAGTGCTCTTTTTGCAGTGATTTTGTCGTCTGTGGGCTACTAAAATAGTCTCATGGGTGTGACTGCCAACTTTTTATTGGTCGATGACAGTTACATTATGTAACAATTATGACTGAGCCCTGTGAACTCTGTCTAGCAACAATTGGTCACGCTATCATAACAACAACAATCATAATACAGTGGTGCCTTGAAAGTTTAAATTTGGTCTGAGACCACATTGAGAGTGTGAAAACACTTAAATGAGCTTTACCCATTGAAATAATGGAAATACAATTAATCCGTTTCAACCTTCCCACCCAATAAAATACAACAAATTTTTGTGATGTTTTTTAATGAGAAAAATTTATGATATATATTTTTTTAATTATTAAATTGTGGGGTATTTACATCATTCAACAATCTAAATATATTAAAATATTCATATTTTCTGGTTTTTATACATCATAGATTTTTATGCTTATATTAAGGCATTTAAAAATAAAACATATATCTTTATAGTTAATAAAGGTTATATGTGTAACTCACAAAACCAGCAAATGGTTGAGTTTTTTTTATTTTTTTTTAGTGAATAACAGTTTATAGACCCCCCCCCCCAAAAAAAAATAAAAATAAAAATCAGTAAATGTCGAACTGTGTTTATTACTGTTAATTGGTTTTATAGTAATATCTCTTTAGCTTACGCTTTAATCATTTAACTCATTTGCTCCCAAAATCGTACAAAAACGTTCTATTTTAAATGTTTTAAGTGTGCCAAAGACGTATTTATATGTTTTTTTTAATATGTTTTTTTTTTTTATGCTAGAGCATACAGAAGGCTTTGAAGCAGCCTCTCAGCTGCAAGGAACAGTTGAAGAAATGGTAGTTATTACTCAAACGGCCATCAGTTGGCAGCAGAGTATAAGAGATCAACCAGGGCCATGTTGAAAAAAAGCTCAATTACTCACAATCCTAAATAGATTTGTGAATAATGATGACACTTAACTATATTCAAATGCTAATTGCTGCAAAACGGAAAAAGATAGAAATATACTTTTTTTCTTAATGAAAGAACATACTTTAATCTTTCTTTTGATAGGTTTCATGTTTTTATAGCAATAGAACACAATATTCTGTGGGCCTTGCAAAATCAGTCAAAATCCAGTAAAAAGGGGGATTGCTTCTGTGAAAATGGCTGGCAGTCAATGAGTTAATATAAATAGTTTCTTGCTTTTATTTTCATCCATTCTACTGACATTTTTACACTTGAATGTCATTTCCTATCATTTAAAAACTGCTTGCAAATGGGCCTGCAAAAGCAACAGGTGGAAAACAAACAGAAGTGGAAGCAGATTACAGCGAAAGCAAACTGATTATGCACCCGTGTTTTTGTTTCCGCTCTAACTCGGTACACGTTTTCGGAGCTATTTACCCATTTGTTGGCGAGGGAGAGGCGCTCACAAAGAGCAATGTTGTCTCTCGGAGGAGTTGGGCTAACTTTGAAGGCTTGTGAAGGGGCAGGGGGTGCGGGGTTGAGATGGGGATGGGGGTGGTGGGGGGCGTCTAGTGATGGAATGGGCCGGGAAGGACTGTGACTTCTCCATTGAGAGCGCAGGGGCACGCTGGATTAGCTTGATTTGCCTGTGAATGGGGCTCGGGCCATTCTTCTTGTTAGGGAGCTGTCACATCGAATTGAGAAAGTGAAAACCTCCTTTTATCAACCTTTTCCAAGTGAAACTGAACAGGCAATCAATAACTGAATTCAGCCTCGGAGGGGCAAAGTCAAGCAGAATGATATGGGCCTGTTATAAAAGGGCTGTTTGTCAAATCGTTAATGGGAGGGAAAAAGAGACGATCAACTGATGTAAATTTTTTCTGCTTTGCCACGGATGCTTGTTGAGATGAACCGAAAATAAGAATTAAGGAATAATTAAGAGTCTAAATTCACAAACCATTTGAGACCATCTACTATGAGGGTTGCTTTTAGTGAATTGTAATAACACAGTAATGAAGGTTTAATTAATTTTAATAAAATCCAAATAAACTTTTGGAAGGGATATGAAAGTACGTGAGCATTTTGAGTCTATTCTATCTAACGTCTATTAAAATCAACATCCTATATTGAAAGGGTGGTGTAAATACTAAATATATGTAATTTTAATATATGTAACGCTTTATTTGGAGTTGTGCTGAGGTAAAATACAAATCAACATCTCTAAGTGTTACAAAGTCTTCTAAGAGTTCCATTTTGAACTTAAAAATATTTAGAGATGGCATAAATGTAGATTATTCGTAAGTAACAATAGTAACTAAGCATTATTTAGAGTATTGCTGTGTTCAGTGGTCTAAATTGTCTAAAATTAATTGTTCAATTTGACTTTTTTTCTCATTTGAAATGTATGTTTTACTCAACAGGCTATATTTCAGAGGTAGCGTAAATGCATGTTATTACACGGTAATAACATAGTAACTAAGCCTTTCGAGTCTTATTACGTCAAAGTCAACAGACTAAAGTTTTTTGGCGTGAAACTGAATCTATAAAACATTTATTCCAAATATAAAAAATGTATTTGAATCAGTCATCTAAGCGGTTGTTTATTTTTTAAAAAGTTCTTTTATGTCCTTAAAAAAAAAAAAAAAAATCACTTGAATTTTAACTACGTACTTATTACATGATGATGACACTCATTTTGCAAAGTGCTGAATAAAAGCCCAGCAAACAATCTGGGCCGGCTCAGTTCCTTTTTTTTCTTTTTTCTGGGTCGAACACCACCATATTGTTTTGGAGTTTCATTATATTGACCTTATTGTGTCTTTGTGCTTGTACTGACACCATGATAATGCCTGGATACAGAGGGAATTATACTCCGTATAAATAGATCCCATCGTGGTGGATCGCTTCAATTATCCCCACTACACATTGACAACATGCGCGGAATAATAAAAAAAAAAAAAAAAAAAAAAGCCCAAAGCTTTAGTCCAAACTGCTCTCAAGGCGCTCTTCAAACATTGTTTCGGCTTTTGTTACTGGGCCACAGGAACATCACGGCCTTCAATGGAAAGAAAGAAAAAAAATACAACTCAGCTGATACATTAACTGCTTTTACACAATGCGTTTTAAAACCGTTAGCTATATTTTGTTTTGCAATTTTATCTCAGTTTCTTTAAAATATGAATTCCCAAATGTTTCTCCTACACTCTCACTTAAAAAAAAAAAAAAAATGCACATAAGCGATTGGTTCCGGCTGCACATTCAAACCATTCATCAACAAAATTTCCTTTCCGTTTTTCACGCCGCTTGGAGAAAATGAGTCGGATCATTTGGCCTCATCAATCAGTCGTGTAATTGACGTCCGCAGCGTTACACACTTAATTGAGCACCTTGATTGTTGCCCGTCATCATTCCCGCACAATTCTGATTCATTAGTGCACATTTCAGCAATCCATCTCATCCTTCTTTATCCGTTGCTATTTTAAAACTGTAATCAAATAAACTGGGAAAAGTGCTCTTATTTCTGTGTGACTGTCAGCCATCCATCTTGTGCGCGCTATGAGAAATGGCAACTGCTCACAACAGCAATTATTCACTTATTCCACTCCACTGATTTTTTATATCTTAATTGGTTTCTAAAATGAGGTGTGTGTGTGGTGTACAGGAGATGAAAAACAAAAGCGCAACACATATCTACTGTAGTACCAGGACTGACCTGTGAGAGGCAGCATGACACAAGACATCGAGAAAGAATAGTAGAAACTAGGCTAACTGTTAGCATGATTGTTGCGCACTCGTCTCGATGATTTGTTGACCAATCGACCGTATTATGATTTTTTTTTTTTTTTTGCCATAATCACATCCAACACAGCCCACACCATGAGATAATCACTTCGGACAAAATTTTAGAAACTAACAGGTCTCTGTTTGATTTGATCATAGGGAGTGTAAAATGCTCTAATTTGGCCCGATTGTTGGTATGTGTATATGCCATTTAACGATTACTGATATTTGTTATCAGTCATGTGAAAAATCGGTCTTTACACACCCAACACCACAGGATAATCTCTTGGGATAATCACCAATTGGAATCTGCTGGTATAAAACAGAAGGGGGGAAATGCTCAAATTGGACCTGATTATCTGCTTGTGTGTACCTTTACTGACAATTTTCTACCCGGACCATTTTCTGAACAGATCTCTGAGGATTGTTCACTCTTATTGAGCTCCAGCAAACTGTCTTGATAAATTGGACCATGAAGTGAAAAACAACAATCAAAATGGGACTGATCTGATCTGTATGCCTGTACCCCGCTTCACGATCATCAACCCCAATTAACGATGTTAGACCTTGAACATTTTCTGGGCAGTTCGGGAAGGAATACTCACTTGTAAACAACACAAACCACAGGATAATCAGTTCGGATAATCATTTAAACATCCGACGATTGGACATTTGCTGACTTTGGATGGATAGCTTTAAATTCAATTTAAAAAAAAATATATATATATCAACATGAATGATAATTACATTTAATCATATGGGGTAGTAAAATGCCTATTTATGGCTGATTATCGTTTGGTGTGTACAACACTTGACACTCCCAAAATCCATCCAGTTATGACACAGGTTCAACACTTGAGGCCCCCCCAGGCCCGGAACGAGGTTGCAGGGGTCACATGCTTTAATACGGACACTCTCATCTCCCTGTTGGCAAAAAGGTGTAAGGTAGCACAAGCATGGTCATTAAGTGGTTTTGGGGGGGTGAGGGGTGGCCGGTTGGTCCTTAATTGAGTTACTAGATGACTGCCGTTTCCCACATTCTTGCCCTGAGCTAACGAGAGGGGTTAAATAGAGAGAAAAAAAAAGCTCCCAGTTCCGACTGGTGAGTGCAGCTGCGAGGCAATTATCATCAAGCATGCACGCATCTGTGTACAAACAATCCCACAGCTGCTTCCATTCACCCAGTCTCTCTCTGTGTGTATGTATGTACGCACGCATGTGTGTACATAGAAAGCACAGGTTCACCTGGAGGCTCGTCTCCGACACCTTAGCAGACATCACAGTTGAAAAAGGAGTCGTGACGTGCTGCACACGTGTGTGATTGCTTGTGGTGGGTAACATGTGGACAAGCTTATCGATTCTTTGATACATTAACCTCGGTTTTGGACAGATGTGAATTTTTTTTTATGGCAAAACAAAGTCATAAGAGTTGAGTGAAATGAATTAATTCTTTGCATCGGTTTGGCCTTTGACGTCTTTAGCCGTCACTGGCAGCTAATGAGTTGAACTTTTTGGATCCAGTCAACCCTTACAAGATGACACTTTTACAATCACCCCCCATCATACCATCAATTAAACAACATAGCTAATATGCGTACCTCTGAATGCCATTGAAGTCTTAAAAATTGAATTATTAGATTAGTTCATGAAATTAAAGTAATCTGTTTGAGAGAAAACATTTTTAATGTTATGAGATAAAGTTTGAAGTCACAGAACATAATCTAGCGAGAATAAAGTCATATTTTCCAAGTCATTTTCATATTGAAGTCAAAGTTTAACACGATTAGCCTAAAAGCATACGTCATGTTGGAACATTTAAAAAAAAAGAAAAAAAAAAGCACAATCATCAGCAAGCACATTGGTATTTTTCTAATTGATTTGGTCACAGTACGTTAAAAATGACAATATAGGCAAGTGTTAGGTTAGCAAGTGTAACGGGAGAACTGAAAAAATATTTTATTCCTTTAAAATTACACCTTCTATTCTGAATGAAGACATCTTCATACTCAAAAAATATGCCTTTATTCCTCCAATAATACAAGGAAACATGGAACTGCTAATGTGGAGAAAACATTTTTGACTGGCGAGTGCGTTCAAACATATTTGTGAGTACGTTCAAACGTATTTAAATATGCCTGAATGTACTCACAAACATGTTCAAACATACTTGTGAGTACCCCAAAACGAAATTCTCATTAACAAACAAACAAACAAACAAACAAACAAACTTGTGAGTACCCTGCATTATGGGAAAATATGCTATGTTTGAAGCATTTAGCCTACAAGTACATTCAAACGTATTTCAATACGCTTGAACGTACTCGCCAATCAAAAATGTTTACTCCACATTGGCATTCCCACTCTTTCTTTTTATAAAAATTGTGGTTTAAAAAAAATACGTAAAAAAGGACCTTATTCATTTCTGGTCGTTAGATTTCCTGTATGATATGTCCCCATCATTTTAGACCTTTTAAATGCTATAATGCTAAATTATTTATTTATGTATTAATTCACAGCAAAGGTATTTGTAATGACATGTCTGATCTTTTAACAGGTTTTCATATACAGTACCGCGGTTGGACCCCCAAACCCGAGTTTAAGAAGCACTGGCCACCAAAAGTGAGAGTGGTCCAGTAGTGAGAGTGTGCGTCTCCATTTGCGATCCCAGCGTGACGTTGCGAGGGTCCGCTGAAGGATGACTTTATGACACGGAGGGGACAGCTTCAGGGCCAGAAAAAGGAGGAGGTGGGGGGAGGGGGGTGCTGTCAGCTCAGAGGGGGCTGCGCTGAGGAGCCAGCGGGAGGCCAGCTTGGCCCCTAGGATGCCTCGTCACCACGGCAAAGCCCCGGAATGCGCCGGCACACAATGAGCTCCCGGGGGCTCAGAGGGCACTCCGATTTGATAACCACATTAAAGTCCCGGCAACATCTGCTGGGGTGCGGGAGAAAAGGCCGATTGGCGGGCTTTAACCCCCCGAAACTGGGATCATTAACCCTCAGCCCAGTGAGAGAAGGGGGTACAACAGCTCTCTTATTTGTCAGCCGCACCCGCACAGGCCTGCGGGGGCTAATATTTGACTAAAAACAGCGTGAGAAGAGAAGCGGCCCTGGGCACCATGGAGAGGCCTCCCTCACACTTTACATACGCGCATTACCGCAGCGTTCAACGCAGCCGGAAACTTGAAACGTAAACATTTGCAGAGCCCGCTAAGTAGATGCTCTGTGTGTCTCAGGCGCAGCATTAAAAA
This sequence comes from Festucalex cinctus, assembly GCF_051991245.1. Classification (NCBI taxonomy): domain Eukaryota; kingdom Metazoa; phylum Chordata; class Actinopteri; order Syngnathiformes; family Syngnathidae; genus Festucalex; species Festucalex cinctus. The sequence continues at coordinate 19,125,186 of NC_135419.1, forward strand.
GATACAGTGCAATCGCATTTGTTGAGATGCCCTCACTCAAATTTTTGCTTTGACTTGAAAGCAAAAAAATAAAAAATAAATCTGAGATACAAGAGCTGTATTGTGGCAGTGAACTTCACATTTAGAAGCAATTTCATAGATCGTCAGCAATTAAAAAAAAAAAGTAGAAGCTTCAAGCTAGATTAGTACAAAACCAAACCAAGAAAATTGCATATTGTGAATTTAAAACAAGCGCGCAATTGACGGTGGAAAGTTTGCGAGCTTAATGCTAACTCACAGTGCAAAACACTAACCTTGCTCTTACAATATGAATTCTCGCGGTATTTGTGAGTTCACAAACTCCGGAGAATACATCTTGTACCGCTCCCGCAGATAACCGCCGTTGCCGAACCACTAGTGATTTGGACCAATCACAGAGCGACATTGTGTTTTGGGGCGGGATATGCAACTGACAAAACCAGGAAGCCAGCGCTGACGTAGTGGCTAACCCCGGGTTTTCACTGGATGCTGTTGCGGTGCGGTTGCGGTGCGGTGCGTCTTGACTGCGTGCTCCGGACGGGTCAATTTTTTTGTCAATCCACACCGGCTCCGCACAGCTGCGGTCCGGCAGCTCCGTCGCCGCCCACTTCCCAACGTGTCTCGCGGGACCGCGCGCGCGCGCGATCATGTGGCATTTCACAACGAGAGGTGGACTTCTTTTGATTTAACATTTTCTTCTTCTTCTGCTATGAGATAACATGCAGCATCCTTTTTTTGGTTGTCCTTGTAAAGTATATTAATAACGAGAGTCGGGTCAGTGCGGGTCCACTCTTTATTTCTGTCTTCCGCGTCCGGCTGCCGCTCAGTACGGCAAGCGAGACGGGCACAACAAGCAATCGCGAACATCAAACTCACAATACATTAGAGTCCTTATAAAAAGGATGTGCCGTGTCATATATTATTTTGTGGTTTTCCACCTCCAATATAACCCTCTCCTCGTCCATGTTCGCTGGTGTCTAAACCGTGAATGAGCACATGGCCCGGCGACGCCCACGTCACGTTTTGCTGAAAAACTTGCGAAATAGGAGCTGGCGAGTGTTTTATTCTGAAAGCTAACCGGAAATTTATTTTGAAACTGCCTCGGTCTTCCTGTCCCGCTCGATGTGTTTTGTGCTAGCTTGCCATTTGCCGGAGGCCTACCGCTGCGGCGTCCGGCAAAAATAGAAAATAGGCTATCCTTGCGGAAGGCTTGCGGCACGCCGCAGGCCTTCCGCAGTCGACACGCAACGCACCCGCAAGCGGTGTAAACTGCACCATTCGAATGAATGGAATCTAATTGCTTGCGTCGCCGGACCGCACCGCAACCGCACCGCAACCGCATCCAGTGAAAACCCGGGGTAATAAACAAACCTAGCATGGACTACAATTAATTCTGTTCTCGCAGAATTACTCACCGTTTCCTTGTTAAACAGAAAGAGGCGCTTCGTGCATTTCTAGCTGGTAAGATGTTCGTGCTTTTCCACCCTTCGACAAGAACAAATATGAAATTTTCACCCGTGGCCGTGATTGGTTAAAACAAATGTGTAGAATGTCGCATCGTCCAATCAGCTCGAATTATTGTACAGAATGTCCCGCCTTTTCCCGACAAAATTACTGTGGAGAGGCATAGCCATCTGGCTATTACCAGGTTAGCAAAACACCATAGCCAGGCTCACAAAACTAGCATCAATGTTTTGTTCATTTTTTTCTTACTACAATACCCAGCTGGCTATTTTAGAATTAAAAAATACATCATAATTTTTGTTGGGGGCCGGTAACAGTTTAATAGCATTTCCCTTCATTTCAAAGGGAAATATAATCTGAAATAGTTGAAGTCGTTGGAAAGAGCTGATTGGTAGACACAAGGAGTGAAACAAAAACCTAATGCGCAAACAAGACGCAAACAAGGGACATAGAGGAACAATGAAACTGTGAAAATCATGACTTTATTTGTGCGAATAACTGAGAAAAAATCTTTCCCTATTCCCAGCCACTGAGCCACGAAAGATCATCAGCAGATGTGTCAGGGGGGGAAAAAAAGCTAAACTTTGGAAAATCAGTGTTTTGTATGGCATCTCCATTTTCCTGATCTGTTATAGTATTTTCTCAGACGTAACTCTTGCGACAAATAGAGGTTCTGTCATTCTGTTTTTTGTTTTGTTTGTTGTTTCTTTACACTTTGTTTTGATTCCGTTTCATTTGGTCATGTCATCTCCTGTTTAACTTTTTTCGGTTGCATTCGTAAAATACACTCTTAAGTCTGTGCACTACACTGAGCGGGCGTATGTGCTTATAATTTCCTAACGCGCCAATTACTCTGTTGGCCAGACTACAACTTATGTTTACAACTCACCTCAGTAGTAATTAACTCGCTAGCCCACAGAGCTAGCTAACATTAGCCAGACTACTACTTGTGTTATGTTTACAACTCACCTCAGTAGGAATTAACTCGCTAGCCCACACAGCTATCTAACAACATTAGCCAGACTACTACTTGTGTTATGTTTACAACTCATCTCAGTCATCACTAACTCACTAGCTCACACAGCTAGCTAACAACAACATTAGACAGCCTAACAACCACCAACACCACCATTAAGAAAAGGCCCAGACCTAGCGCCACTAAACTTCCGAAAAAGGAAGAAGAAAAAGAAAAAAAAAAGTTCATAACTTACCGACATGAGAATTATCCACGGTACACGAATAGTGACCGACGACGTTTATATTCCTCGTCAGGCCACAACTCTCTCAACATCTTGCTAGTAATGTTCCATCTCCTACTGCCCGATGCACTGTGTTAGAGCGACTTGTACTGCACTCCATTTTTGGTGCGCCCTGAATTTCCGAAACAGCAAATTTGAGCAACGCAGTGAGTTTCCAAACAGTCAGAGTGAACCATTGCATGCTTGGAGTGGATTTCTGAATGTGTCCTTCATTTCTTCACTCGTTTTTTTTTTTTTTTTTCCTCCCCACCTGTTGTCGTCAGCCTTCTCCCTTGTGTCAACCAATCAGCTCCTTCCTACTACTCCAGGTGCGCCTCGTTGTTTTGTCAATTTGTTTGTATCGATTGACCTGCTGTCATGTAGCCTTTTCTCCATGTTTCTTCCCTTAGTTTTAATAATTTGAGGACTTTTAATGTTTAATGTTTTTAATCCTTTTGCTTCTCTGCGCTTGTGTCATCCACTTTTTGCCACCGCCATGAAAATCCAAATTGGTTCCCTGTGCATTATATTTGATATCCCTGTTTGTCATAATCATATTTTCACTGATTGGCTAGGAGAACGCACGTGATTCCGCTGCTTGCCAAGTTTCAAGTTGCTAAATAAGATTCGTGCTTCGACAAGAAGGAAATGACCTTTTGCATGCACACGCGTTGTGCGGTGGTGAAGTCCCCCCTCCCGAGTTGTTAATGCGCGTTGAAGGATGGAGAAATAACAGGTGTCCCTTCACAAAAGCGACATGTTGGTTTCAGGCTTCCAGGACGTTGCGGTTGCATCGTGGGTCAGCGCCAAGCCTCATCCACCTCCACAGGTTTCAAAGCGGGGGGGCCACCTCGCTGTAATGAATAATTAGGGAAACAAAAGGCTGACTGGGGGTGTGAGTGACGGAGGCGGGAGGCCGGGATGGACGAGAGGATGTGGAGGGCCTAATGCGGCGACCACAGATGCGGCCAGGAGATGAGGAGGTTTTTGTACTCCCCCCCCCCCCCCCCCCCCCCACACACACACACACACACACACACCTCACACCCCCAAAATGCATCATAGAAAACAAAATCCAAAATGTATTCCCTGGAGATGAGGGTCTGCAGGAGGTGCCCCCCCCCCGATGCACAAGGTCCTCAAGTGCCTCCGCACAAGTAATCCCATTCACTGCAGCTCATTACATGGGCAATTAAGTGTTGGGGTGGAGGTGGTTGGCGGGCTGGGTGGGGTAGGGCGGTTGGGGGGGGGGGGGGGGGGGGGGTTCACGGCTAAGGAGTACGTGTGTGATGAGAGATCAGGTCTATCAAGAAGCAGTGATGGGAAGTAAGTACAAATACTTAGTTACTGCACTTGAGTGGATTTTCAGATATCTGTGCATTACGTTTTACATTTACTCCCAACATTTGAAGCAGAAATTTGTACTTTCTACTTCTTACTTGGTCATAATAGACTTAATAGAGTTGTTACTTATTGTTACTAATACCACTGTAAAGTAAATAGAGAGAGATCAACCTGTAGTTTGGATTAGATTAGATTGAGACGTTTGGGAAATGGAGCTGATCTTTTTTTTTATTTTTTTTTATTTTTTATTAATTCTCACAAGAAACTATGCATCCTCTAAAATGCTGAAAATTTGAAGTTCTGTAAGTGCAAAATATATATATATATATATATTTGTGGTGACTGGCCACTCAGAAATTTAAATGCTGGTAAACACAACCAAAATTGTTAAAAATGTAACAGCCAATTAAAAATGTACATGTGCTTTGACAAAAATAAATAAATAAATAAATCTGTTTGAATTAATGATAATCAAAATGATAACCCATAACCCATTATAATATATATAGTTTAAAGGGATACATGACTCATTGAGCCATTTTCAGCAGTAAAAAGTTAATATTCTGTTTATAATGAATGTGGTAACTTCATTATTTTACATGTACAATTAATACCTTTAAAAAGTAAATTTTCTGCTTGCCGGCGACTGATGACATAATCACCTGTGCTGAGGAAGTAGGTAACGACCAATCATGGCTCAGTTTATTGACCAAACCCTGAAAACAGGTGAGCCATAATGGGCCTAATTGCCTACTTCCTCAGCACAGGTGATGTCATCATCAGTCGACAGCAAGTGGAAAAATGACTTTTTAAAGGTATTAATTGTACATGAAAAATAATTAAGTTAGCACATTCATTATAGACAAAATATTAACCTTAACCTATTACTGCTGAAAATGGCTCAATGAGTCAAGTATCCCTCTAAACTATATATATTATTATGGGTTATCATTACCATTATCATAATTATAATATAATATAATTATACCATTATCATAATTATAGACAAAATATGAATTTTTTACTGCTGAAAATGGCTCAATGAGGCAAGTATCCCTTTAATATGTACCTGGCTAGAATATGGCCAACAGCTTCTTCCTTGACAAACGCACCATGTTTTTGTGGTTTAAAACATTGGGATGTCCAATACTCGGTTGATTGGTGTATGAGTGCAAGTTATCAAAATGTTTTATTCTATAGAATTGACAGTAAAAAAATAATTTTACTTTTTACATTTCATTTTTCTACTTAAGTTGTTGTGATTTTCAGCTTGTCCCATTTTACTCACATAAAGAAATCAATACTCAGGTTTTTTTTTTGTTTGTTTTTTTTGCACAAGAATCCATACTTGTACTCGAGTACATAAGTGAATATTTTTGCCACTTGCGTCACATCAAGTATCGAAACCCTCACCAATCCAATTCTGCCCCACCCCCTCCAGCATCCCCCACCAAAGCCCCCCCACCTCCGGCTCCTTCACCTGGGCCCGGGGTCTCTATGGACACCTGCCTCTCCTTAATGAAGATCCATGGCTTCATTTCCATTTCTGGAGTCATATCAGAGACGAGCGAGCACAAAACCGGCCTGTTTCGGAGGAGGCCCGGAGAGCCGGATAGAATGACACGGCTAAGTGCCCCGGCAGAGCGGGGCAGCTGCGGAGCCTGAAAAATAGGATTGGGTCGGGGGCTTGTCAAGTGTGAGGGGTGGGGTGGGGGGCTCGCTTGGAGAGGACTTGATGTTTGGATTGGTCACAATGGCGGCCGTGTGCTACCTCACTAGCTGCTTGCCACTAATGAGGCTTTCTGCGGAGAACGTTGGAGGACACCTCACGTGCACACGCACATGCAGGCCGCACTCCTGCCCTCTTATGTGCACGGCAACAACAACAGCCATGCCATCTCTTCACCATATTGTACAAGCAAGCACAATGTGGCGCTCTCACGCACGCCAGCGCAGATGTTCACACTCACATACACTCGTCGAGAAACCGAGATTCTCAAACTCCTCGCGTCCGATCAGACGGTTTTCTAAGGGCGCAAATTTCAACATGGGGGATGGCCACAATATGTTGGCAGAATTTTGCAATAACAAATTCAGAATTTTGAGAGACAGAAATTTGTCATTTTATGAGAATTCAATTTTTACAGGAACTCAAATGTATTTTGTTGGAATTAAAAAATAATAATCAGAATTAAGTCGGAATATTTATGATGTTAAAGTTTAATGAGTGAATAAAGTCATAACTGATTTTCATATATCAAACTTTATTCTTGTGAAAAATGGAAAAAAAAGGTATTTTATTTTTGAAAGGAAAAAGAAAGAAAGATAATTTATTCCTTTCATAATCTGCTTTTTGTTCAATTAACCTTCACAATGTGTATCCTAAATGAGAATGAAAAATATGTTTTTTCAAGGAAAATGTAAAGTAAAAAATATATATTTTATAGAGAAAAATGTTTCAATTGTTTCCTCAAGAAAATAAAGTTTACAAAGAAAGATAAAAAAGAGCAATTTTGAGAGAATACATTTGCATAGTTCCAAGATAAAGTCATAATATATTGAATTCAGAAATGTCTGATTTTATGAGAATAAAGTCATATTTTTTTCCCCAGAAAAGCATAATTAAAAACTCAAATGTATATTTTGTTGGGATTAAATAATAATAATCAGAATTAAGTCAGAATATTATTCAAGTTTAATAAGGGAAGAAAGTCAAACTTTATTCCTGTGAAAAATGGAGCAAAAAAAAAAGTGCATTTTGTTTTTCAAAGAAAGGACTATTTCTTTCATAATCCACCTTTTGTTGAATTAACATTCACAATATGTATCCTAAAAGAGAATAAAAAATGTTTTAAAAATGTCAAATTGTTACAGTAAAAAAAGAGATTTTATAAAGATAATGTTGCAATAGTTTCTCAAAGAAAAAACTTTCCAAGAAAGATAAAAATGAACAATCTTAAGAGAATAAATTTGCATATTTCCACGATAAAGTTTTTAAAATTTACCAGGGAAAGAATGTCGAATTTTGACAAGCGAACTTCAAAAATACAATTTTAGTGGTGTAATGTTACTGTGCAGCATACCACAATAAGTATAAAAGCTTTTTTTTTTTTTTCTTCCATCAATATACAATAACCCTGTCCTAAAACCCTAATTTGAAACCCTAACCCTTAGCTGAAAGCCAACTTTGGAACAAGACACAGTCGTGAAACACCAATTTGAAACCTGAAACGCGGCTTCAAGCCCTAATTACAAACCCTAAATCAGTCTTGAACTCCAATATTGAGACCCTACCCTGTCACAAACATCCTCTAATTATGAAAATATGTCACCCCCCTTCCCCCATGCCACCCAAGTCCCTGTCCAGTTAGCCTTGTGTGCGCAGGTGGCGACTGTGTGTGCGTGTGCGCGTCTTTCACTACAGTGGTCGAGACTGTGCTTGTTAACACGTTCTAGCTCACTGACTCTTCTCAGTCCCTCCCTGGGGGAGGTAAGTTTTGTGTGTGCGTGCATGTGTGTCTCCTAAACCAGATGATGAAGAGGAGGAAAAACAAACACGGTGACACCTCGGACGGATCTTGTGACTGACCTGAAATGAACTTTTTTTTTTTTTTTTTTTCACCTCACTTGAACACATCCGTAAACAAAACGAAAAGACATGTTTGTATGCAAGTGTTTCAAAAGTTACATTAATTGAAGTCGATAAATAATTTTTGGACTAATTAAGTGGCTCTGGATCATTTCCCATGTCACATTCTACCTCCTAATGTCACCATATCCTGTTTCACAAAAACATGTGCACATGTTGAATTGTTGATTAAAATGGTCGAATGCGTTGCCAGCACCAGCCACCAGATAAAAAGCCTCTAATACTTGAAAAAATTAAAATAATACTAGACTAAGTGCAATTTCTGAGAAATTGCGTGGGAATGCCGAAAACTGAATGCTAATAGCTGAATGCTAAGATTTGAATGCATGTGGAATGCTTATGAAGTAAATTGAGAGATAAATTATGAAATTATGACCTCCTGATTGCTGGACAATGCACTTTACCAATTGTGCCACCAAGCAATATCAGACACCTGGTAAATGGAAGTTATTGGTACGGAAGTGGGCGTGGAAAGTGATAAAAGTTCAATGTCTGTCCCAATGAAAATAAATGGGGAAAATTTTATATTAAACGTTAAATTTAGCAAATACTGTAAGTAATGTTGAATCAGACTATATATATCTCGGGAGGCGTGAATTTTTAAAGCTAGTTGAAATTTGAACAGTGTAAATTGGAAGTATTATGTGGGAGTTGTTATGCGGCAAAACAGTGTGGAGAATAAAAATCACAATAACGTGGGAATGCTAAGCATTCCCACAATAATAATAATAATAATAATAATAATAATGTGGTTCCATCATCTTCTTAAACTCCCTTTCAAAGGTCTTACAGCCATTAATGATTTTTACTCGTCTTAAAGACATCCAGACTTTCAATCTTGGAGCAACAAAATGCTGCACGGCTCCCGCACAGCAAGGGAAGAGGCGGAGTTTTATGACACATCTCAAGCAGAGTTAACTGATTTGATGTAAAGTTATTTTCTACAAGTTATTTTAACCCTTTAATTTGATTAGTAAAGTATAAAAATAACAGAAGACAGACTGATAGGTTAGGATAAGGTAGGAAGTTGACCATATATGGACATAAGCCCCATTTTCAAACCAGTATTATGACAAAATAATAGTGTATTATTTCGTGTGAGTGGTTGTTCATCTCTGTGCGCTCTGCAACTGGCTGGCAACCAATTCAGTGTGTGTACCCCGCCTACTGCCTGAAGCCAGCTGGGATAGGCTCCAGCACCCTCCACAACCCTTGTGAGGAAAAGCGGTGAAGAAAATGGATGGATGGATAGTGTATTATTTTTTATTATTATTTTAGTGTATATTGAATGGATAGAAAGCAGCGATTGGCAATTCAAGATTTTCTGACATTGACGCCATGTCGGCGCACACTTTCCAAAATGAGAAATTCACAGCTCAAGGCACCCCAACTTAACACTTACTCAAAGTAATTGAGCTGCTTGTGTGTAGGGGGTGGAGCTTGATGATATTAGGCGGTTTAGAGTGCGAGGTTGGGGGTCATCTAGGTGCTCACGGTGTCATTTTGCGGCCCCTCTGCACTCACCTGGAACCGAGCACTTCCCCTTCCCCCGAGTCTTATCAGTTCCCAGAGGAAATACCTGCTCCAGGTAAACACGACCCTTTGACCTCCGTCGGCCATCCACCCTCAACATGTTCCGACCCGGAGTCGACGATGAGCTCTACCTTGTGTCTCCACGGTCCGATCGGTTGGAAGACCGTCAGGACCGGGTGACAAACAACGCGGCCGGGTCCGACCTCTTCCTCCTCCAACGTAATCTTATCAGGTGTCAGCAAATATCGGCTCTTATCCAGCTAGCGAGGTCTATTTGCGTCGTCTCACCGGGTGATTTATTGGAGGGACGGCAGGATGAACGACACCGCCGCCATCTTCATATTTGGGGAACTATGATGAGGTCTCAAAGCGATTACGTTTAAGAAGGATTGTTATTAAAATGGACTTTTAACGACTTTAAGCGCAATTAATAACACTTGATTTATTTTTAATGACTTGCGTTATGAAAAATGATTTGATCATGATGGGACAAACGTCCCCTCCCCCCACCACTTTTCATACACTTGCATGGAGCCGTTGTGAATGGTCGCCGATGAGGGCAAGTGAAATACATTCATGACTTGGCCCGTGCATAAGAGTCCACTTTTTTTTGCCACTGTCCAAAACTATTCGGTTATTTATTTATTTATTTATTTTTATACGCTTCGGGTTGTTATCCATCTGTACTGTGAAGCGCCACCCAATGAGTTTTGAAGCATTTGGCTGAATATGAACAGATAATCATGATGCCACAAACAATTTTGACAATTCTCAATTTGACTTTGACAGATGGACCTTTGCCTTATTAATATATATATATATATATATATATATATATATATATATATATATATATATATACATATGTACTGTATATATGTGGCCCTGTAATTTGTATGCGAGTGCCCTTGGCGTGGATTAATTAACGCTGCCTTCACGTGCTATGGCAAAGATGGACCTTATCACTCGGCAAGGATATTTTCGTTAATTAAAACTAACAAAAAAAAAAAAAAAAAAAAAAAAAAAAACTAAAACAAAAATTCAAAAAACAATTTCATTAACGAAATAAAAAATATGTTTCTTAAAAAATGAAAAATTTATGTTTACAAATCTAATTATAATCACAGCAAAAATGGCCGTTTTAGTCTTTGGTAATGTATGAGCCTACGGGGATGATTTTAAATGTGATTTTAAGTCGATTTATTTTGATATTAACCGGAATAAGGACGTTTGAAAATGTGTGACACGGAAGTGACATCATCTAGCAGCAGCCAAAAGCACCTTCAGATGATGAAAAATATGATGAAAATTTTTCGTCAACAAAATTGCCACTGGTTGAAACTTGAAAAGTTCTCTCAGCTCGGAAACTAGGGTATCAAAATAAATACCCAGTTGTCCAGTGGAAAATTCCAACATGAGGGGGCATTCACGCGCAACTTTCTACTAGAAGTGGTATTTAGCATAATTTTGATACCACATGAAGGCAGCATAAGAACAATGGCGAACAAGAGTTTACAGGCCAGATTCAAATGGCAATTTGAGCAAATCTCAGGATGTTTTCTGCACAGTTGAGGAGCTTAGAAACACAATGCTGCTTCACTTTGTTTGCTTGTGGAAACCTTCAATAATCCTTGTGCCCGACAAGCAGGTATTCGGTTTCCCAACGACAGTGATGTACGCGAAGTCCCTCCCGCCCGTCTCCGGCGCTGGGAGTGGTGATTTCCGACCGATAACCCGGCCCCTCCCCTCGACGGCACTGCGGGGGGAAACCGGAGAGGACGAGAGAGACATCCTGTGTCATGCACCTGAGAGAACCCCTCGTCGGGCTGAAACAAAGAGGCCGCCGTTGGAAATATCGGCGCCGCGCATCGAAACATGGGATGACATGCGACTGTCGTGCGTGCACGAGGAGCGGATGCTGTACACTGTCAAGACAGACCAACACTATTGGTCACTATTTTATCCAATATAAAAAGTCTACACACCCCTCTTCAGATGCCAGATTTTTGCAATCAAATAAAAATAAATTAGACGGGTGTATATAATTTAAAAGCTTTGTTCCTCATTAATGACCTTCACATTTTTAGAAATAAGTCACATAATGGGGCTGCAAAATTGTGCACACCCTCATAACTGATATGTGGTTTTATTTAGGATTCATCTACCACATTCAAATTCCTGTTAAATGAGATTGAGCACACGCCTGCCATTATTTAAAGTTAGTGCGTCTGATTAACATCAAATAAAGTTCATAGGTTCTGGTAGGTTTTCCTTGACATATGCTGTGTACATATTTGCTTGGCTTGAAACCTTTGCCAGATCTGTAAACTCTCACTTGAAAGCTTAATCCTTGTATGAGGTGAACTCTGAAACACGAAGCCTAACTTGAAAGACTGAACCAGGCTTCAGACCTTCATTTGAAACTGTAACTCTGATTTATGCATCTCTACTTTGAAAACCTAACGCTGCTTGAAACCCTAATCTGAAACTGACACTTTTTTGAAACCCTACCATTTTTCTTAACGTGTTGTAGGTGTATACTGTATATGCTTTCTAGAAGTTCAACGGTTTTGTGTTCCAACTGACTGCTGTTTAGAACTGTTCATAACTCCTCCCCCCTTATCTAATGCTGCATTTGAGAATGTTCGGAAGTCGGATATATCCGAGTTGGTTTTTCCCACTTCTGACCTGCAAGCTTTCGAGGTGAAAGTAAAGAACCAAAATGGTGTATAGTGGGAAATTGTTTTTTATTTTGGCTCTTAAAACTCATTTTTGACCTCCAGCAAACTTACCTTCTCGTAATTTTGCTTCATTTATTGTTTTTATCTTATTTCATAAGCATTCCATAAGGTTCAGTAGTTCACTGTATATTTTCATACCAGGAGATTGACTTTACCATTCACGGTCTGTGTTTCCAAAGGGGAAACCATTGTAGAGTGACGTCACTTGTAGTCCGTTGGTGAATTCGGGGTCCTTCTTTTTTTCCGACTTTGCAAGTGGAATTTCTGAGTTCAAAGGGGCGTTCCCGTCCACACTTCCTGGTTTGAACTCGGAAAAGTCCGACTTCTGACCATCCTCGAATGCAGCATAATGCTACGTTCTCACCAAATCCGAAAAGGCGAACTGGAACGCTTCATTCGCGAGCGTTTCACCGCGTAGTGTTTTTGGAACGGTTGCCGCTCATTCGCGCTTTCGTGCTCACCGTAGCGGAGGAGGCGTGTCCCTTGGTGAACAAGGAAGTGGAGCACTTTAGCGAGTCAACAAAAAGTGAGCACCGCCAACTACTTTCACTTCTTTCCTGGGACTAAACAGCCGTGGCACTATTTTCTCCATTTTTGAGGTACGTGATAGCACTTTCGCTTTTTTAGTGGCAATCGGGCGGCCAGCATTTGTGCTAAAAATAGCTTTGGCATTAATAATAAGCACTACTGCTAACTCGGTACAGTTCAAAAGCAAGTAAACCGACTTACCAGCACTTTCTTGATCATCATTCTGTCACGGCTGGCCGTGTTGTTGCGCTCAGGGTGACAATAGAGAGGACGCTGTGTGTGACGTGGCTCGGACTCGAAGCCGATTGGCTGCCGCGAGGCGAAATGCGAAAAAAGTTAAATTTTTCGAACTTCGACGACTATGCGAATGTGCGGATTTTCGCTGTTTCGCACCGCGTCCCAACGCGCGAAACGCGTCCTCCGCGCCGCCCCACGCACTTTCGTTCCGTTGAGCGGGAACTCCATTGACTACAATGCAAACGCGCCGCCGAATCGCCGTCCCTCGCTTTTGGTGAGAACGCAGCATAAGGCCCCATTCCAAGAAAAGAAAAGAAAAAAAACAAAAAAACAGGAATTCTAAATTCAAATATTAAATTATTAGCATTACTCACATTTATTTGCAGAAAATTAAAAAAGGTCCAAATACGTACGAAAAAAATCTTGTGTTATTTTTTTGGGGTCTATATAATAAATGAAATATTTACTCACAGACAGTACTGGACTGGCACAAATAATCGGCCCTGGCATATTGACTTACCCCGGGTTTTCACTGGATGCGGTTGCGGTGCGGTTGCAGTGCGGTCCGGCGACGCAAGCAATTAGATTCCATTCATTCGAATGGTGCAGTCTACACCGCTTGCGGGTGCGTTGCGTGTTGACTGCGGAAGGCTTGCGGCGTGCCGCAAGCCTTCCGCAAGGATAGCCTATTTTCTATTTTTGCCGGACGCCGCAGCGGTAGGCCTCCGGCAAATGGCAAGCTAGCACAAAACACATCGAGCGCGACAGGAAGACCGAGGCAGTTTCAAAATAAATTTCCGGTTACCTTTCAGAATAAAATACTCGCCAGCTCCTATTTCGCAAGTTTTTCAGCAAAACGTGACGTGGGCGTCGCCGGGCCATGTGCTCATTCACGGTTTAGACACCAGCGAACATGGACGAGGAGAGGTTTATATTGGAGGTGGAAAACCACAAAATAATATATGACACGGCACATCCTTTTTATAAGGACTGTAATGTATTGTGAGTTTGATGTTCGCGATTGCTTGTTGTGCCCGTCTCGCTTGCCGTACTGAGCGGCAGCCGGACCCGGAAGACAGGAATAAAGAGTGGACCCGCACTGACCCGACTCTCGTTATTAATATACTTTACAAGGACAACCAAAAAAAGGATGCTGCATGGAATCTCATATCTTTCTGCTTCTCTGTTGAGCAGACTTTCTGTATGTTTGTCGTTGTGAAATGCCACATGATCGCGCGCGCGCGGTCCCGCGAGACACGTTGGGAAGTGGGCGGCGACGGAGCTGCAGCTGTGCGGAGCCGGTGTGGATTGACAAAAAAATTGACCCGTCCGGAGCACGCAGTCAAGACGCACCGCACCGCAACCGCACCGCAACCGCATCCAGTGAAAACCCGGGGTTAGGCCCGCTGGCCTAGCCCGATTCCTAACCGCCCTTGGCTACCCCGTAGCTCTACCACTGATGTTTATTGCTTCAGTTTGATGCAATATTGTAAATGGATGAATGGTCAGCTCCTTCTAAATTGTGAACCGGTCTCTCGGAGGAAAATGGAGGAAAATGATAATTGAATAGCACCACATCGTCCCCAAAGGACATCAGCCCACCGGGCATCTGCCCTGTATGCCAGATGGCCAGTCCAGCCCTGCTCACAGATGTACTTATTGATTACTTATTCAAATCTGTGCCGCATTAATCAAACATAAAGCTACGATTGTTTTATGAATGGAAAGCGGTTCGTTGTAACTTCCATTAGCACAACAGAGTATTCCCATGGAAAACATGAAATCGTACGGATGAATCCAAACATTTCTACAGCAGTCTTCTTCTCACGCTGCCTACAAAAGCTTCCACCTTTGCTCTCCATCAGTGAGGAGACCCCCCCCCTCGCTTCTCCTCCTCCTCCCCATCATTAGCTGGCTTCATTAGAGATAAGCGGGACAATGAAGGCCCCAGATCACGCGCACGTCTTATCTGGGGCCTCATCTGCAGCGTGTGGTTGGTGTCTCTGTCACAGGAAGTTGTTGAAGACCAAGTCAAACACTCAAACATCCTGTGGCATCATCCCGGCTACGCGCGCGCACACATCCGACATGCGCAAACACCTCCGCGCGCAACTTCCTTATGGCACTTCACACTTGGCCGGCGAATGTCCTCTGCGGCACGGAAACGTTTGAAGTCACACGGTGCAGGCGGGGCGTCGCATAACGTTGCCGTCTGGCCGAATCCTCGCATCTCCAACACCTTTGGGAAATTCAAAACAAAAACTCTTGTTTGGAGTTATTAACCAAACGTTTTACTCAAGTTGGTGTTATTCTGTTACTTACTGTTGTGTTCCAAGGTTATTTAAAGATAAAAAAGTTCCAGCTTTAAACTGTTCAGCTTAGCCCAACCTAAAAAAAAATTCAAAATAAAAGCCAATAATTGTTTGTTTTTATCTATTTTCTACATTTACTGATTGATTCAAACTCTTCCAACTTTAAACTGTTCATCTTAGCCCTACCTCAAAAAATGTCAAGATTTCAAAATAAAATCTTTTTTTTTTTTCTCCTCTAATTTCTACATTTGACTGATTCAAACCGTTCCAATTTATGACTTAAATAAATCCTTTGAGTAAATCCTGAACTCCAGACTTGCCTGCTTGGCTTCGCTTTTGTTGGCAGCTTGGTCTATTTTTTTGTGCAGCATAACAGATATATGCTGCTTCACCATGTTTGCTTTGAACTATTAAACAAACGTATTATTCAAGTTGGTGTTGGTGTTATTCTCTTATTTACTGTTGTGGTCCATTGTCAAAACATTTTCAACATTTCAAAATAAAAAACAATAATTGTTTTTTACGTTTGTTTTTCTCCTCCAATTTCTACATTTATTGATTGATTCAAACTGTTCCAGCTTAGCCCAACCTCAAAACATTTTCAACATTTCAAAATAAAAGACATTTTTTTTCCTCCTCTAATCTCTACATTTCTTGACTGATTCAAACCGTCCAAATTATTACCTTATCCTTTGAGTAAATCCTGCACTCCAAACTGTTGGCACCTTGTTTTATTTATTTATTTATTTTTTGCGCAGCACAACAAATATATGCTGCTTCACCATGTTTCCTTTGAGGCTCTGGGCTCCACTATTTGACCCATGTCTGCACACGTCAGAGCCCGAGTGGATTCGACTCCAACTTTGAAACCCTGGCTTGACTTGAAACCATAGTTTTGGAATTTTCATTTTCGTTAGTTTTTATTTCGTTTGAGTTTTTTTTTTATTTTTTTTTTATTTTTTTTTTACTTTAGTTAGTTTTAATTAGTTTTCAAGGTGGCTCTGTTAGTTTTTATTAGTTTTATTTATTTAATAAATACTTAGTTTTAGTTTAGTTTTTGTTAGTTTCAGTATTAGTTTTCGTTTTTTTTGTTTGTTTTTTTGTTTTTTAAATGTGTATTACTTGTGCGCAATATTTAAAAACAGCATGGGAGCGACGTCATCTGAAGGTGCTTTTCTATTGGTTGCTGCGAGATGACGTCACTTCTGTGTGACACACTTTCAAACGTCCTTATTCCGCTTAATATCAAAATAAATCTACTTAAAATCACATTTAAATAATCCCCAAAGGCTCATGCATTAAATTAATTGCCAAAGACTAAAACTAAGAATATATTTGCTACAATTATAGTTAGTTTTAGTTAGTTTTGTAAACAGAAAATGTAGATTCAGTTACTTTTCGTTTTTTAGCATTTTCGTTTTTATTTAGTTTATTTATTTAGTTTACGAAATTGTTTTTTGAATTTTAGCTTTAGTTTTTTCATTTTATTCATTTTAGTTAATTAGAATAACCTTGCTTGAAACACTACATTAGAGAGTATTTTTGGGGGAAAAGCTTGGATTACAACACTTCTTTGAAACCCAAATCCAAGAAACAAAACAAAAAAACCCTTTCTCGAAATCCTTACCCTTGCTTGAAACCATACTTGAAAACAATAACCCTGTCTTGAAACGCTTATTTTGAAACCCTAATCCAGGCTTGAAAACCAATTTGGAAGCCACAATCCTGGCTTGAAGCCCTAACATGAAATCCTCAACGTGTCTTGAAAAACAACTTGGAAACAATAACACTTGTTAGATAATAATTGTTCGAAACCGTAAACATGCCTTAAAAGCCCAATTTCAAACCCTAACCCCAAACCCACCATTTGTATTTCCAGGCTCAAAACTGCAAAATGATTTCTTGCCATTCTTCAGTTGAAAGTCTCTTGTATAAAGTTCTGGGATGAGCTATTCTTGGACCAACTTTCACGAGCAAGCGTCTCACACGCACACACACACACACACACAACCGCCCTCCATGCTGGGGAGGAAGCCAAAGTGCGGGCAGGTTAATATCGGGGAGCACTCGACAACAATGGCGCGTTATGAGGTGCTGCGGTAGTAATGAGGTCTTTGTTGGGACGTTAGCTGCGCGGCCGCATCCCATCATTACTCATCCTGGGAGACCGCTGGCCCGTCGGCATGGCAACCGGGACTTGACTGAGGCCACGAGCAAGACCTGAATCTCAATGTCCTGGCCAACACACACACAAACAATGTGTGTGGTGGTGGAGGAAAAGTTTTACAAGCGAATACGAAGAGGGGCAAAAGTACTCAAACTTTATACTTTAGTACAAGTACGGATAACTGTGCTAGCATTAGCGTTAGTAGCGTTAGCTACTCAAGTCAAGTCACCAAAACTTTACAACATGAGCAACTGCTGCCATTAGCACTGCATGACTTCAGTCTTGCTTCTCCCAGTTTGTTTTCTGTTCATTTTTTTTCATTAACTTATTTTTTAAAGGAAAAAATAATAACTTTCGTCATTAAACAACAACATGGCTTTGGTTTAGGAAAGTCAATTTAGCTTTGTGCTAATAAACATTGCTATAAATAGGCTAATGAATAGCATTGACGTTGCAGTGTTATAATATATATATATATATATATATATATATATACATATATACAAATAAAAAAAAACACTGAGTGATATTTGAAAACTAATAGTGTAGAAGCGTATGCTATGCACGTATCATACGTTTAATAAATAAATAAATAAATAAATAAATAAATAAATACATTTAAATACTGTTGAGTTTTCATATTGTATGCTGATTTTTTTAATGAAAAAAAAGTCAAATGTTGCCTGAAAAATAAACACCTAAACAAAGTGCAGTAGCTCCATATTTGTACTTGGTTACGTGATACATGTCACCAAAAACACACAAGTTTTTGTCATGGATTCTTCCGTCAATTACATTATTTTGAATCCCTTGACTTTTTCTGAAATACAACTTTCTCAAACAAACTTTTTTTCCCTAAATTTTATATATTCTTTTTAAGCAATCTAACTTTTTTTTACAACACTATTAAAAAAAAATCTGACTAAATATTATCGGGGGGAAAAGGAATACTTAAAACTTTTTTTTCTCAAATATACGCAACTTTTTATAATGGAATCTCCCATCAAAACAGTAATTTAAAGTTCTCATGTCAGTTTTCTAAGTTGCTACACTCCACATACCCACTGCGCAAACACACACATTTACACATGCACACGCTCGTGCACGCGCCTCTCCAATGACTGTCCAGTGCAGGTATGCAGTGCGACGTGAGAGTCATCCTGCAGGTTGTCGGGCGCGTTGGGTCAGCGCTGAGCGGTCAGCAGCTGCTGTCTGGACGAGGTCCCGCAGTTCCCAGGCTGGGGTGGGTCGGGGGGGATGTAGGGGGGTCGTAATGGTGGAACAGGGGTGGCAGTGGTGGTGGTGGCGGGGATCGGGATTGACAAGCCCGTAATAAAATCAGGCGCCCTGGATGGGTTGTGTGCGGCCCATTGTTCCCTCGGCAAGGCCCGCGGCTGCTGTTTACTTTCTCCCATATGCATTATTCAACGGCACATGAGCTACGGGAGGAGGTGGTGAGGTTGGGGGGGTAAGGGATGGGGGCGATGTGCTTGGGGGCCCATTCAGGGATCCTCTTGCCCTTGTTTTGTTTTGCTAATTTTCAATTAAAATAAACCATCGCTGGCCACTACCTCGACTCAGCCAGGAAGTGCACAGAAAGAGAGAGAGGGGATAGATAGACAGATAGATAGATAGACAGATAGACGGATCGACAGATAGACAGATAGACAGACAGACAGATTAGATAGATAGATAGATAGATAGATAGATAGATAGATAGATAGATAGATAGATAGATAGATAGATAGATAGATAGATAGATAGATAGATAGATAGATAGATGGATAGATGGATAGATGGATAGATGGATGGACTGACGGACGGACGGACGGACGGATGGATGTAATGCCAAAGCAATAATTCCCATTGTAAATGATGTAAACCCAATAAATCAATTAAAAAAAATATTAAACAAGTATGAAAATCAGGGGGAGGGGGGATAGACCCCAGAAAACTCTTCAAAAATGTAATGATTTGAAAACTAAGGCATACAAAAACTGACATTCTGCTGTAGAAGAAAAAGAAAAGCAAGTTGAGGCATTGAAGGAAGAAACAATATATTAATAAGCACATAAGTACATAAATATTCCTTTTTTCCGATTTAAAAAAAGGGTTAAATTTTTCTTTTTGTAAATCTGCTACCCCATTTAAATAAAAGTTAAAGTAGCAGTTACCGTGCTATGTCTATGTTGTTTCATAGTATATGTTAGCATTAAGCTAGCAGACGTTTTTTTTTTGTAATTTTATTCCAGTATAGTAATTGATATGGTTGATCACTTTTGGTGTGAAACATACCGTGTTTTCAAAACGGGCTCCCATTTCTTGACAGTGAGTCAAGTAAAAACAGGCACGAAGGAATATTTACCTGATAAAAATGATGTTTGGAAAAGTCAAAATGTTTAAAATTAAAGAAACTTTTTTATATTGTCTCGCTATATTGCGGATTTTCGTAACGTGCGTGTGTGAAACTTGCGTGAGTGTACCTTGAGCTTTCATTCCACAAGTTATTGCGCTTTTCAGCCTTTGAGGTGGCAACAGGAGGATTCCCATATGGCGGGAGAAAGTGCAAACTAAATCCCCAAAGACAAAGGCCGTCTCCCCTAATGACTCCCCGAGGTCATTAAAATGAGGCCAAACTAATCAATAAGTCCGATGATGGCTCTTCTCTTTTCAGGCGCCCTTTTCTCACAGGAGGGGGCCCAGCGAGACTAGCGAGGTGCAGGGGACAGGACAGATGCGGCGGCGGTGCTACTTGGGGGGCACTTTTGGGGGCGGATGAGCCGGGTTAAAGATTCACCGCACATCTGTCACTGCACTGGAGGCCGGGCGGCAAGCGGCGGCCTTCCCCCGCCGACAGCCTGCCGGCCTGCCCGGCACCTTCTCATCTACCTGCGGCTCTGCCGGGCTCCGCCATCTGCCTGCCTGCCTGCGCTACGGACAATTCATTAGGTACACCTGCACCGTTTGAAATGAAGGTCAGGGTTTCAAATGAAGAAGGATTTAAGACAGAGTTAGAACAAAATCTTACAAACGTTCAATTGACACTTAAAAACATGGCCGACCACACAGCTGAGCTGGCTGTGGTATTTGAAAACGGTTTACTTGCATTCTTAAAGGGATCGTTGGGCTTTTTTAACATGAATCTCAATTTGATCCTCACCTCCCGTGTGTGCGATCAGCACTGACTTACCCCTGACAGCGTTCTGTGACACGCGTTCTGGTTCGGCGTTGGACGAGAGGAAAATTGTCCAGCAAGCTGGCTGGGGTCTCGGAAATAAAGTGTTTTTCTTCTAAAAACTATTTGTTTTCAAAGGCGTGATACATTTCCATCACAATACTCTTTCCTGAATAAAGTCAGACGCCATGACCGCCAGCCACTACTTTTCTGTTCGTTCGTTCGTATTACTGCGCGGCGCCCTGTAGAACGCTAACCGACGCACTGCAGCCAGCTAGCTGATACTTCCGCCGAAAAGGCAAACAACTTCAGGCGGAAGGATCAGCTGGCAGCAGTGCGTCAATTCGCTGTCTACAGGGCGCCGCGCAGTGATACGAACGAACAGAAAAGTAGTGGCTGGCGGTAATGGCGTCTGACTTTATTCAGGAAAAAGTATTGTGATGGAAATGTATCGCGCTTTTGAAAACAAATAGTCTTTAGAAGAAAAACGCTTTATTTCCGAGACCCCAGCCAGCTTGCTGGACTATTTTCCTCTCGTCCAACGCTGGACCAGAACTGGTGTCACCGAACGCTGTCAGGGGTAAGTCAGTGCTGATCGCACACACGGGAGGTGAGGATCAAATTGAGATTCATGTTAAAAAAAGCCCAACGATCCCTTTAATGTCAAGTGAGTAGTTAAAAAGTAATGTATCTGTACTTTACTTGAGTATTATTGTAATGACTTTTTGCTTGCATGAATTTCAAAACAGATATCTGTACTTTCCAAATTTCTTATAATTTATAATGTAGGCCCGTTGTTTCAAACTACGTGCCGGTTGATGTGAATAAGACAATTGTTATTTTTATTTTTTATTTATTTATAGTTTTTGATATGTTTTATTTATTGATTTATTCTCTTTTTTTGGTGTTAATTTATTCCGTTATTTATTTTGTCATTTTTTTCAATAGTTGTATGTCAATTTAATTAATTTTCAATATTTCTTTTTTGCTTGTTTTTTTCAACTATGCATTTTGTAATTGTATTACTTTATTTATATAATTATATTTAGGGATGGGCGAGTACCGATACCAGGTATCGGTATCGGGCCGATACCAGCCTTTTTTCAAGTACTCGAGTACTCGTGACGCAGACGAGTTCAAGCGACCGATGGCAGACGGGGAAGACGTTAAGTGAGTCCTCCTTGCCTGTAACTGGCGCTAGCTTGCAGCAGTTTTTCACCAAAACTTCACCGGTTTGGAAATACTTCAAAACTGTGAATCTTAAACTAAAAGAGCATTTTTGTGAGCGTTAAGACTATTGAAGAGTGACTGTGCTGTTTTTTTTTTTGGTCAAAATTAAAGGAAATATATTTGTTTAAAAATATCATTTAGTGATTTTTTTTATTTGTCAAAATGTACTACTGGTATCGGCAGTTGGTATCGGTATCGGTGAATACTGAGGGTCTGAGTATCGGTATCGGTATCGGTCTGAAAAAAATGGTATCGAACATCCCTAATTATATTATTTGTAATTATGGGCAAGTACCGATACCAGGTATGGCATCGGGACGATACTGGGCCTTATTTTAAGGTATCGGTATTCACTACCTGGTATCGGGACGATACTGGGCCTTATTTTAAGGTGAGGTGTCGGTATTCGCTCTCTTGTGGCTGTTTTACGGTCAGGAACTACGAATTAGAAAATTAGAAAATTGCTATTAATGTCATGCAATTTGAAGGGAAAAATGCTATATTAGGATATACACCGTAGGTCTTTAACAAAAATGTCGTTTTTTGTTTTTTTTTAAATCAAAATTACTATTGGTATCAGTACTTGGTATCAGTGACTAAAGAGTTGAGTACTCAGATTGGTATCGGTCTGAAAAAAGCGTGATATCAAACATCCCTAATTGTTTGTATTATTGTTTAACTTAATTTATTTTTTAATCTAATTCATTCATTAATATTGCGCTTTTATTCCACACCCAGAGATATATGAGATGGGGTTTTTTTTGGTTTGTTTTTTAAGATATACTACTTAAAAATACACAAATTGGAGCATTTTCTTTTTTTAAATCACATCTTTGTTATGTAGCTGTATTATACTGTACTGCTGATGTTCAATTCAAAAAGAAACTTGAAACTCGAAAAGCGTGTTCGGACGCGTCCCGTCCGCGTCTGTGCCCGCCGAGTGTCGGCGTGAATGCGTTGGAGGACCTCTTGGCTCGGCTGGACACGCTCGACACCCCCGCCGGGTGCAGGTGAGCGCTCAATGCAGCCTTCAGCACCTGCCCTCTTTGTTCCCTTCTGGATGCTTTTATGGTGTGAGGTTGGGGGGGGGGGTGAGGATGGGGAGGGGGTCCCCTCTGTGTGTATGTGGCTGTCACGGCCCTCGTAAAGACAGCGTAAGGTCCACTAATGCTGCCTGGTCGTCGTGACGACGCCCCCCGTCACTCTGGATGGACCCCCGCTTGTCACGCAGACCACTGATGCATTTATTGGATCTGCATCCACAAACATGCATCCACCATACAACACGTGTACAGCTCATTTGTATATAATTTGATCAATAAATGGTAAAGACGTAACCCAATGAATCTATTTATTTTACTGTTGTAAGTTGTGTTTTAGTTGATAGCAGTTATCACAAAAATTAACAATTGCTTTTAAAGAGAAAAATAATTCTAATATTTCAGTAATATTTTTCAGACTTCAAATGCAAAAATGTCTTTACTGTTAGGCAATGACTCTAGTGAGGAAAGTGGTTTTATAATTTATAATTGGAATAAAAATTCAGAAACACACTAAAGTATTCATGTGTTGATGTGTGCCTTAAAGGGGATGTGATATATATGTATATATATATATATATATATATATATATATATATATATATATATATATATATATATATATATATATATATATATATATATATATATATATATATATATATATATATATATATATATATATATATATATATATATATATATATATATAAAGTCTACACACCCCTGATCAAATGCCAGGTTTTTGCGACATAAAAATATTAATTGGACCTGTACAAAAAAATGTAACTGGTCATGTGGTTGCACTGCTATAAAGTTCTAGCTGTTCTATCAGGCTTTCCCCGACATTAAATTAAATTAAATTCATTAAATGTATCATATTCCAAGGCATTAATTAAACAGACCATGAAACAAAGTGACGACAGTTGTCATAAGTGAAAAAAAATATACTACTTGGGCTGTGTAATTAATCAATTCAATTACAATTTAAATTATTACATACCACAATTACAAAATCCGCATAATAGTAAACAAAAATAAAAGATTCACTAATTTTGAGTTGTTTAAATTTATAATTTGCACCTTTTTATTAAAATAAAACTAATTAAATAAATATTGTTTGGTCCAAAAGGAACTTACATAATCATAGTGTTTTAAAGAAATGTGTTTGTCTTAATATTTTTTTTACATGTTTAAACATATTCTTGTTTTGTTCCAAAAAACAAATACTTGTCCTCACAGTGATTGCAATTATTACCAAAGTAATCGTGATGAATATTTTCTTCACAATCGAGCAGCCCTAATCACAACAGTGATCTTTCCATGGACTGGACGTCCCTCCAAAATGATGAAAGGACAAGAAGACAATAGATCCTTCCAGTGTGACGTCGCGTTGAAGTGCGCCCCTTGCAGTGGAGGGTAGGGCGTCTCTGGATCAAAATGGCTGCCAAGATGTTAGTAGAACTTGCAATGCGTTGAATACATGTACCGTATTTTCCGCACTATAAGGCGCACCTAAAAGCTTTAATTTTTTTGAAAAGCTGACCATGCGCCTTATAATCCAGTGCGCCTTATATATGGATCGATATTGCGCCGCAACAGGTCTCGCTGTCAAGACGCTATCGGTGACCCTGCACGATCGGTGACGCGCATGCACAGAAGATCCCGCCATCTTGGATCGCTAGCTAATACTAATACTTTACCTGAGAGAAAATAATAAAACAGCTGTTTATTCATTTTGGGGGTGAGTGGAGTTGTCAGAAAGCTGGTTTGTAATCTATTAATAAAGTTTGACTGACCTTTCTGACTGTTTTGCTGACATTCCCTTTAGCGCAGAACCATCTAATGGATGCATAACGTAACCCCAGCCTCTACTGTAGCACCTTATATATGGAAAAAGTTTAAAAATATGTCATTCATTGAAGGTGCGCCATATAATGTGGTGCGCCTTATAGTGCGGAAAATACGGTACACATTTGATGCAGAATTTGTTTTCAAGTAATTCAAAACGAGTCGTCTTAAGTGAGTTAAGGTGATGACGCCGAAAAATTTACGCCGGGCAACAGTTTGTGTCGGCAAACAAATGAGGCGCTGGGCTAAAGCCAACGAAGCGGTTTCACGTCGGTGGCAGGTCAGCGGCGTCACACGTCAATGTTTAATTCATACGATCTTCCTGGATATGAAATGTGGCTGATAAGGACTCAAGCAAATTAAGGCGCTGAAAGGACGAGCGTAAAGCGCAGATCGGCTCCTTTGAGTGCCAGCATCTTCGAAAGCAATTACCGGACAAGAAATAGATCATTATTATTTTTTTTTCTTCGAGGGTGAGAGGAGGGGAGCAAAGGTGCTTGTTAAAAAAAGAGGGTGGGGGAGGCTTTTCGAGATTGAGGAGGGAGGGCACAATAAAGACATAATCACTCGCCTCAACTTTTTTCCTATCCAACTTTCCGATTTTAATTTGCCATCTGTGAAGTGCTACCTAATTTACTTTGGCCTCGTCGTCCCCTTTCAATGCGCCATTGTCGGCGGCGCTTCGGATTCAGAGCTTCCTCTCTTAGCTCACCTCGCCGTGAAATTGGTTTAATGAAGCAGAAAGGTATGGCGCTCTCACAACACTGCGGATTCCGGTGACACCGCCGCTTGATCCGCTCGGCTCCCTGCGCCACCGAGATGAAAATTTATAACGCGCCCCCCACACAAAAGATTCCTATCATCTCGCGCATGCATATTCAGCGGGCGAACACACCGATCGGTTCAAATCAGCCGACAATTTAGTGGGATATCAAACCGAAAGGAAGCGGAGATTTGCTCCCTGAAACTTGCATTGGCTTTGCTACAAGGCAGTGGAACCATGTGACCTCTCCCAACCAAGATTATTTAAGTCAACTAAAACTAACGAAAAAAACAAATTCAACTTCAAAAAACAATTTGGTTAACAAAATAAAATAAAAACGAACATGCTTTTTTAAAAAACGAAAACTGAAACTACATTTTATGTTTACAAAACGAACTAAAACAAACTATAATTATAGCAAAAATCAGTCCGTTTTAGTCTTTGGCAATTCATTGAATGCATGAGCCTTTGGGGGTGATTTTAAATGTGATTTCAAGTAGATTTATTGTTGATATAAACCGGAATAAGGACGTTTGAAAATGTGTCACACAGAAGTGACATCATCATAGCAGCAGCTAATAGAAAAGCACCTTCAGATGACGTCGCTCCCATGTTTTTTTTTTTTAAATATTGTGCATAAGTAATACACATTAAAAAACTAAATCTAATACTTAAACTAACTAAAACTAAACTAAAACTAAGCATTTATTAATTAACTAAAATTAATCAAAACTGACAGAACCGCCCTGGAAATGAATTCAAACTAACTCAATTAAAAATAAAAAAATAAAAAAATTCAAAACGAAATAAAACTAAAATGAAAAATTTAAAAACTATAAAAACCCTGCAACCAACCAATCAACACAAAAGGGCAGGATAAAGTTCTCGCATTCAAAAGTTAAGAAAAATCTTGACTCCCCCCCCCCCCCCCCCCCCCAATCATGATCACACGAAAGCTATTCAGAAAGATTAGTATGGGGGCGGGAATTTATAAGCTTTTTTGCTTCTTCCTGCCAGATCTTTTTCTTTTCGGTTATCATATGTTAAAATTGTATGTTGAAATGTTTGTTTGTCACAATGCTGTCCAAAAGGAAAAATGAAAAATGAGTGATTCCGAGTGCAATAGACAACAATAGACCAAAAAAAGTGGCAAAAGTCTCCCTGTTACTTCCTGTTTGGCTGCTACGCAAGTACGTCCAAATATGGGCATGCGTGCAAAAGGGCCGCTATAAAATGAGTGCAGTGTGAAAAGGCCATGAATGTGAAATTATTCCTCCATATCTCAACTTTAAAACAAAAAGATGTAGGATTAATAAAGTGTGATTAAGTGTGAAAAAAAAATATAATATATAATATAATGAATATACAATAATATAATAAAAAATATTAACAAATTAAAAAAAAAAAATAAAGTGTGATTAAGTGCCAAAGTCTCCCTGCTACTTCCTGGTTGCCTTCTACGCAAGCACATCCAAATATGGGCAAGTGTGCAAAAGGGGCGCGATGAAATAAGCACAGTGTGAAAAGGCCATGAATGTGAAATTAGTCCTCCATACCTCAACTTTCGGCTGATAAAACCTCTGATATGATTGGGATGTTTTATTACATAAAAATGACATCCACAATTGCTTCAGTCATTTAAAAAAAAATAAATAAAAGAATCAAAAGATGTTACATTAATAAATTGTGATTAAGTATGAAAAAAAAAAAAAAATATATATATATATATATATATATATATATATATATATATATATATTTACTTATTTTTTCAACTTTATCACATAAAACTGACATTCACGATTGCTTCAGTCATTTATTCATTTATTTTTTTAAATAAAACAAAAGATATAGGATTAAAGTGTAATTATTTTTCCAGGAATAAAACATAACAATCAGTGTTTTTGTGAACTTGAGCGTTCTTTTGATTAGATTGGTGTTTGTTTCATGTTGTATATTTTCTGGTGCCTGTTTGGTTTTTGTGCTTAATTTCTCTTACATTCATTTTGACAAGTTGTTGATGATTTCATTCCTTGAATGCTGTATACAGTAGCTGTTTAAATGTATACTGGTTGGAGGACATTTTCATGTTATTAATTTCTAATTCATGGTAAAAAGCTCAAATTTTGAGGGTTAAATTTCAACATATTTAAGTGACAATAGGTTTACATTAATCACAGTTCTACCGTGTGTGCGTGTTTTAGCACCTCTCCCAATCCCTTCCCTGTGAAAGGCGTTCTCCTGTTACCTGCGCTGCTGGGTGCGGCTTCTAATTGGAGCGGCCAGGAAGTCCTGTGGGATTATTGTTGTGTATGCGTGGCACGAATATGATCCCGCCGTGCTGATATCGCTTACTTGCTCTCGTCCTCATTTGAGGAACAATCGCGTGGAAATGCATCCGTAACTCGATATTGCGACCTGGGCCACAAGTTTCTGGTTGGAGGGCTCGGTTTGGAACTGGTTTCTGCTCCAAGAAAGACGGAAGTAGGCCAGGGGAAGAGAGTTGAAACTCTCTCGGGTAGTCACAGTTCTGGTTTAATCAGTAATTTTTCTGCCAAATACATTCAATGAAATTGGGTTCTAATCTTTAAAAAGTGTGTTTTTATAAAGTTTCGATGTGTTGAAATTGTGTATGGTTGGCATTTTAAGGCCAAGTCAGCACAAAATGGCTGCTTTGCACTGTCATGACACAAACATTAAGTTCACGTGTCACCACTGTAGTATCTGGCAGCCTACACTGCGTGTCTCTTTTGGAGATGGAACAAAGATGACTCTCTTAAATAAACACATAGCGATCATACGGTCGAACTTGAGTATTTTTGGTTTCTCTGGAAAAAATCAACATACAGTAGATTGTCATGAGAAATTAAGGGATCTGCTTAGAAAACATTTTAGGACAATAATTACTTTTACCCGTCTTTTATGCTTTCCGAACAAAGTCAGCAAAGGTCCGATTAATCGGATGTCTTACAAAGATTAAATTCAGCAATTATTACATGATAAGAATAATAAAAAAAATGTAAAAAAAATCCCAACGTGCTGAACAGAATTAGGTCACGTGACAATCAGACAAAAATTGATCATTTTTCACACCCTCCGATCAAATTCAGCAAAAGTTCAGTTGTCAGATGCCTCTGAAAAATTATCCTGAGATATTATCCTGTGGTGTGGGCCAAGGTGTGTTGAGAGTAGGAGTGTGACGATTTATCGATATCGCGATAAATCACGATACTTTGTCTCCCGATTGATTATCGATACGCCTACGCAAGTATCGCGATATTTGTAGTTAATATACAGCCACTATAACGGCTCCATTGTTCATTACTTATTGAGCAATTATTTGGCGGGTCACTAGGGGGAGCGCCTCATAAGAGTGGCGGGGGAATGGACGCAAGTCTTCAGGTGGAGAAGACTCATGAGCTTAGTTTTTTATTATTATATATTTATTTGTATAAATTTTGTATATATTATATATATTTCTATATATATTTATATTATTTTTACTATTATTTATTAGTATTATTTTATTATTTATATTTATTTTATTTATATTTATTTTATTGTTATTTATTATTATTATTATTATTATTATTATTATTATTATTATTATTATTATTATTATTATTATTATTATTATTATTATTATATGATTCGTTTTATCATAGATCATTGTGGATTTATTACCTGAGCAATATATCGATATTCATGGTATCATCGCCATGAGATAAAAGTTATCGTAACCCTTGTATCACATATCGTATCGTGAGGTAGCCACAGGTTCCCACCCCTAGTTAAGAGTGATTTATGCTACTCAGATTTGCTGAGAAAACAGTTGACAATCATAAAATGAAGTGCAAACATAACCAACAATCGGGACAAATTTGAACGTTTTGTTTCCTTGAGATCAAAGACCCGATTATTACAGTATGACTCTAAGCGATTTTCCTGACCGATTATCCTGTGGTGTTAATATTTTTCCTCACATAATTTGAGTACACCACACACTATAAGAGACAAAGTCAGATGTTGGAAATTTTTATGTAGTGTATGTGTTGTGCAGTGTTGGTCATGTCGCACAATCACTGTGCTAATCACACACTTGATTATCTTGAGGTCGCTCACATTTTAAAAATAGATTAAAACTGAGTCACCACAAACTAGCAATTTGATCACCTTTCTCCGATTTTCTCGATTATCACATGTCTCCGAAAAATTTGTGTTTGGGTGATTATCCTATGGTATTCAGTGTATTTTTTGTCCCAGATATTATGTGACATTTCTTTTTTGTGTGAGGTCTTTCCCATTTTTAATAAGCAATGCAGATACACAAAGCAAAAAAACTTTTTTTTGTATAATTGGTTATCCTAATTATTAGTCTTAAAAGACTATCTGAATGATTATTCTGTGGTGAGAGATGTTTTCTTTCCTCCGAGATCTTGAGTACAACAAACACTATAAGAGATTTTTTTTTTCCCTTTTTGGATGAATCCAAGTTCAAAACTGATTAAAGTGGGGTATGCTCATACTGACAAATGGGTTCAGTTGAGAATTTTCCATCACCTCAAGCATGTGGTGTGCTATGTTGAGTACACCACACACGATAAGAGCACTAAGCATGCACTTGACAATTTTCAAGTGTGAATGGGGTCACTTCCAATTTAATAATCGATTAAAGTGGTGTACGCACACACCAAAATTCAGCCATAAATTGAGAATTTTCCACACAAGTGATCAAAGTCAACATAACCTGATTATCGAACACTTTAAAAGATTATCAGGTGTGACGTGTATTTTTCCCTCCCAGATTTTGAGTACAAACACGCAATCCTGTGTGGAAACTCTCAAATCAGTAGCGATGTTAAAAATCGTAACGTGGCGGCGACCGACGCGACGATCCGACGGGAGGAGCCGCGCAGCAACACACGTGGGAATCAAACAGGCGGGCGCTGGAATGATTCACTTGGACGGCGGCGCCAAAAGTGCTTCCACCTGCCTGTCAGCACATTCCCGCCCGCCGTGTACACGTCGCGGCACGTGTTTGCTTTGGCTCGTTTCCTCCATTCCTGCAGCGCCATCATTACCAGAACTCGGCGTAATTAGATCATCAACACGCGGGCCAACGTGAATTAAGGCAACAACTCATGGGAAAGTGCGTTCGCTTGATGTGCGCGCACTACCACCTTTGGGCCACTAGTGGGGGCTGGTGAACACGTGATGCCACTCCCTCCCTTGCAGGCTTGGATTTAAAAAAAAACAAACAAAAAAAAAGTTGTTTGCACAGTGCAAGGAACCGACAGTGATTTTTTTGGAAAGGTTTGTTTAAAGACACAGGTTAAGACACCAACAGGCAGGTAGACAAACAAGCAGCGAGGGGCTCGGTGTTCAATTACACGCATGCAGACTGAGAGGATGATTAGTTTGTCAACACTTTTTTTCTTGACCCATAGAAAGCTTTTTTTTTCTTCTGTTTTTTTTTAATAGTATACTTCTTTTTAGACTATAAATGTGCTAGTATTTGACATTGTGAATAAGACTTAAGCCATACAGGAAATAATAAAAATACTTTACCAGTAACGAAACAAGATCAATAAGATTTTCAATATTTTAAAACATGTTAACATGTTTGAGATAATTTTTTTCTATATTTATATCTAAATTAATAGTACTTTTCCACTTTTTGCTGAATATCCAAATGTTTTACATTAATATCCAAAGGTATTTATTTATTTATTTATTTATTTACTTTGTACTTACAGTCAGTGTTGCCATACGTCCCTCGAAAATAAACAGTTACTTTACTGATTACTTGCTTTAAAAAGTAGCAGAGGCACTTCACTGATAACTTTATTTTAAATCTAATAAAGTTAGATTAATAAAGTTAATTTAAAACATGGCATGTTTGAGAAATACATATTTCTATATCTGTTTTTGATGCTATTTTATGGACTTGCAGTATGTAAATTTATAGTGCTTTTTCACTTCTTCTTTTTTTTTGTGAAAATCCAAATGTAAATGTAAACAATTTTGTACTTTTACACTGACAGTGTTGTCGCAGTTACCTTGAAAAGTCACTTAATTACTTCATTGATAACGTGCTTTAATTGTTTCTTTAATTGTTACGTTCATCAGACATTGCGGCCTGCTTAACATAAAAATGTTTTTGCCACTTAATAATTGTGGGAATGCTTTCAGCATTCCCGCATGTTATTCAGTTATTCAGCGCGCGGTGGGTGTGCCCCACATGTTATTCATGTTATTCAGCTACACTTTTTTGCCGTGTAATAACTCCCACATAATACTGATTTACACCGTTCAAATTTCAACTTGCTTCAAAAATTCACGCCATCTTGGGAATCGTATGATTTCACAGTACTTACAGTATTTGCACAATTTCATGTTAAATATCAGCTTTTCCCCATTCATTTTCAATAGGACTGACAGTCCCACTTTCCACACCCACTTCCATACATACAACTTCTCATCATTACCAGCTATGTGATATTGCTCAGTGGCGCACTTGGTAAAATGCATTGTCCAGTAACCAGGAAGCCGCGGGTTGGAATTCCACCTCCGACTGTACATTGCAAATGTATCCATGGCAGTTATGCCAAGTGATTACATGTATACCAACTATCTTAGTTCCACTTTTCCATCTAATGAATGTTGGGTACTGCAACCCTAGGTGGCGCTATTGTGTGAATTTTATTTTATTTTTTTGCAGTTTTCCATTGGATATCAGTTCAATTTTTCCATCTAAATGAATGGAGGGTACTTTCAGATAACACTTACATGTAAATAGGCCATTAGCCATGATTTTCAACAAGCCAAGTTGGCTCACATGCTAAAATACTTGCCTGGCGTTACGGAGACATGCAAGTGCGTTGGTTCAAATATCACTTGTGAAATATTTTATTAGCATTCAGCTTTTAGGATTCCCACGGAATTTCTGCAGAAATTTCAATTTTGTCTAGTTGGAAGTGCATTTTTAAGAATGACATTTAAGAATAAAGTTTGTTTTTATTCAAAATACAATAAAGATAATATTTTTGACTTGCTGGAATTATTTTTATTAATTAAAAAAAAAAGAGTCTTTTCTGGATTTCTTTTGTTTTTATTTATTTATTTTTTGTCATGCTGGGCTTCACTTAACATGAATTTTGCATAAAAAATAAGAATGAAGGCAGTCTTTTTTTTTTTTTTTAATATTTAACTATTAATGTCATCATGGCAAAACAACATTTATAATGTACATTGTTTATAAATATAGCAATTACATTTGGGGACCTCTTGTAGTCAGACAATTTGTTCAGAATACCAATTTGTTAGCTGCAATCCATTCTTTTTTTCCACTTTTTTTTGACATAGCAGTATTGAGGCTAGAAAACATGTCGACAGCACAGACTGTGCAACAAACTTTAATATTTTTATTTTAGCAGACAAACTCAAAATAATCACTTCATTTCCAGCTCTTCTTCCTCCATTGCTGTTTATGTAGTATGGATAAATTGTCAACGTGCTGAAAAAGGATCACGACACATTCATTGGGGGTGCATTTGGAAACTCACGCGACATCCTAACGCCACTCTGAGCACGGTATGTTTGGACAGGCAGAGCACACGTTCCAAACTAAAAAAGTAAGGAAGAAGGTTTTGGGGGGAAGATTAGCAGGCTTCAAGTGCACTTCCTGTCACCCCGGAAGACGGCAACATGCCTCAAGCTAGCGGGAAGGACAACAAACACGACTCTCCTTTCACTATTCAAAGTCTGTCTAATCAAAAATAATTATAAAAAACCACAATAATAGGCAGAGTGTGACATTAATACCTGCGTGACAGTGTCACTCAAAAGTGAGGTTGATCTCTTTGTGAATGGAAGGCGATGATTGACACAGAACTCGTTAGATTGTGCAAGTGTACCTAATGAAGTGGCCGATCTGGATAGTTTACAGTTCAAATTGTATTATTTAC
Organism: Festucalex cinctus; assembly: GCF_051991245.1. Lineage (NCBI taxonomy): Eukaryota > Metazoa > Chordata > Actinopteri > Syngnathiformes > Syngnathidae > Festucalex > Festucalex cinctus. The sequence continues at coordinate 19,158,443 of NC_135419.1, forward strand.
ATTTTGCTTTATTGTGGGAATGCTGAAGCATTCCCCCATAGGTTATTGTGATTTTTATTCTCCACACCTTTTTTTGCCATGTAACAAATCCCACATAATACTTCCAATTTACAATGTTCTAATTTCAAGTTGCTTCAAAAATTCATGCCTCCTGGGGTATATATCATCTGATTCCACATTACTTACAGTATTTGCACAATTTAACATTTAATATCAACTTTTCCCCATTCATTTTCAATGGGACAGACATTGAACTTATCGTATCACGTTCCACACCCACTTTCATAAATATAACTTCATCATTGGGTCTCATACTGCTCAGTGGCACAGTTGGGAAAGTGCATTGTCCAGTAACCAGGAGGTTATAATTTCATAATTTTTCTCTCAATTTACTTCTTAAGCATTCCACATGCATTCAAATCTTAGCATTCAGATATTAGAATTCAGCTTTCAGCATTCCCACACAATTTTTCCAGAAATTTGCACCTAGTCTAGTTTTTTAAGTGTTTCTTTAAAAATAATTTGCCATATTTTGATGCTAATGTCATTTAATAAAATAAGTGCATATCAAGTATGTGCCATTTGGTGTAATTAGTTGTAACTAAATAAAATTGTTGATTTTCAAAAGTTTTAAGTAGTTAAAAGCGTGTTTTTCATTCAGCATGTTTCAAAGTTCAGCATATAGGAGTGACCCAACTTACATATTTTTTAAATTATGAGCCGTCATTCAGACAATGTTTTTGTTATGAAGAAAAAAATAAAACAGCAATGGGCAGTGACCTTAATATCACTTCACAACAAGTAAGAACATCGTGTAATAAAATAACGACATAACGTTGCATTCTTCGAGCTTCATGCTAGCACACAATGCAAAATCCCATAGACAGGCTAATTAATTAGCATCTCAGCAAGCGATATTTGAACACAAACAGTGTACGATGTGTTGATTTTGCCTGAAGTTGTCCGTAATGCGTGTGAAATGCAACTTACTGTTGTAATCGGAATGGCTGTACTTTTTATTTTCAACCGTTGACGCAATTTCCCCGCACTTCCTGATGAGACACACTTTGGCAACCGGCTGCTGTTATCGTAATGGCAAATAGTTGGTGGCGCACCAAACAGCCAATAGGCAGCATACCAGGAAAACTACAATACACTACTGTACTGTACTGGCTCAAACTTTCTGATGTGCTTGCCAATTTCTCTGTCAAAATCACAGATGACAAAGGTCAACTTTGACACGTTATAAATCTAGCGCAGGGTTTCTCAACCTTCTTTGACCCAAGGCAAAAAATAAAAAACTTGACATCAGAGAAAGGTCACGACGCACCAACAGACGCCAATGGCCCCCGAAAATTATATACAGGATGTATATGATCGATCACGTTTTTTATTAATTTACGGTTAGGGCTGGCCCTTATTTTTGGAAGAACACAATAGCAATTGTAATTTCTATTTGTTTAAATTCTATTGTATCATTCACGGAAATTAACAAAATAACTAAAACTGAAAAAACATTTGAGAAAGAAATAAAATAAAAATAAAAAATTTCTATTTTTTATTTATTTATTTATTTTTAAACTAATTGAAACTACAGCTTTCCTTTTTGAAATTAATTATAATTCTAGCGGAAATGTACTTTGTTTTGTCTTTGTCAATTAATATCATACATGAGCTTTTGGGGTTCATTTTAATTGCCGTAAATCCGTACAGAAGATGGAAGGTCAAACAGTTTTTTGAGAATTTCTTTCTGTCGGCTTTTTTTTTTTTTTTTTTTTTAATTAAAATGACAAAAAATGAAATGAAAAATTGTAGTTTAGTTTACTTTATTACGCAGTACTTAGTGACCTTCGTTTTTATCTTGCACTTGACAAATACTCCATGTACTTAAAACACAAACTAATTCTAAACCTTATAAACAACTAAGCTAACAAGAAAGCATTTTCAAATGAATAGAAATGAATAAAAACAAACAAACCTGCACTACAAACTAATAAAAGTAATTGAATTTGAAAAACAAAAGTTAAAACGAAATAGACAATGAAAAATCCCAAACAATCTCAAGTCTCAAAACTTTCTACCGTATTGCGTCAGAAGGGGTCCAGCAGATTGCCACCTGCTGCGTGTTCAACAATGCAAGCATTCATTAATAAATCAAGGCAATAACAAGTCTCCCGGTCCGTTTGGCAACACTCGGGCAAGTTGGGCAACTTTGGTTTAACACATCCTGTCAAAGGACTTCAAAATAAAAGCAGTATGATAACCGTTTAGCCATACTTTCCTTGGCACTGCTATTCTGAAGCCCTGACTTTTTGACAGGGTGTGTTCGGCTGATGATGACCAAGTGAAAGTTTCAGGAAATTATACGTCGGGTTGCATGATTTTTTCACACTAAAACTGACAGGGGAAAAAAATCAATAAGTCAAAACGTGAGTCATGTTAAAACTAGGCCATACCAAGATTCTACTGTACAGTGAACACCTGAAAATGGATTCCACATAAAAATATGTGAATGCCAGAACAGCATACCGTTTATAGGTGGGTGTTCAGTGTACACTTAGCAAGTACAAAAAAAGTTTTTAAGGGCGTCGTAAATGCATGAAGAGGAAGAAAAACATAAAAGGCGCAGATAGCATCAGGTGGGGAACACCGTATCTCTGACAAGAGCCGGTGATAGACTCTCAAACCTTCAAAGGAGCGCGGGGTGATCGTCGCAGTGATTTGCTGGTGCGAGAACACACTGCACACGCTCAGGTGTGACTCACGTGAAAACAAGCGCAGCCCTCAGGGCAGCGCAGTCACGCACATCAAACAAAACAATCAGTGTCGTAAAAGTTGTTGTTTTCCGTCAATTGGGACGGCCAACTTCCCTGATGTCGGCTGACAGTTGGAACTTCAGAATCAAACCGGGCGGCAAAGTGACAAGGGTGGCCCCACGTGGGACAGCTACTCGACATATTATGTACCGTGCAATTACCAGACATGCTGAGAGCGTGCGATAATTCAGCCGGCGCCGGCCGTACCTTTCCGCTATGTAGGCGTTAATGCCTTGAAGCAGACTAAATGAGCATCCGTGATTCCCAATCACTGATGTCAGACGTGCTATGCACGAGTCTAACGTCTATGGAGGACCAAAACTGCCAAAATTCAAAATAAATAAATGACTAAATAAATAAATAAATGACTAAAAGTGAAAATAAAAATGGATATAAAAAATCTAATTAGAAAATTATATCCAAAAAATAAATATAAATGGAAATAAAAAGAGCAAAAATATATATACAGTATATATACATAAATATATTTGTATTTAATTTTTGAACTGTATTTTTTATTTTCACTTTTAGTCATGTATTTATTTATTTATTTATTTATTTATTTATTTAGTGACTAATGACTAATGACGAAAAGTGAAAACGGATATAAAAAATATAATTCAAAAATTAAATACAAACGGTATGTATAAATAGATTTTTTGCTCTTTTTATTTCCATTTATATTTATTTCTTTGGATATAATTTTTGAATTAGATTTTTTATATCCATTTTTATTTATTTATTTATTTATTTATTTAGTGACTAATGACTAAAGACTAAAATTGAAAATAAAAACGGATATAAACAATATAATTCAAAAATTAAATACAAATGGATTTATGTATTATTATTTTTTTAACTGTTTTTTTTTTTTATTTCCATTTATGTTTATTTCTTTGGATAGAATTTTCGAATTATATTTTTTTTATATCCATTTTTATTTTCACTTTCAGTCATTTATTTATTTTGAATATTGGCAATTTTGGTCCCCCATAACCGTCTACCTGAAGTTTAGTGATAACTTCTCTGGAGAAAAACACATAAAAGTTGCTGTGGGTACACATTCGTGTGCCATGGGAAATTTCCCATTTAAATATATGGGCTATATTTTTGTAGACTGATTTTGGCTGATTTTTGCCAATTTGACAGACCGGTCTCCACTTGTGTGTCTGTGGAGACAGATGACAAGTCGGTTGGAAATTTGGTCTAAGTGACACGTATGCCTGCTCAGACCACGTCTAAATACTGGCACAGGTTGTCTAATGTGATGTAAAAGGCTACGGTAGTTACAGTAATGCTACATTAAGGTTGATCATTGTCACACCCAACATAAAAAATGTAGGGGTGCTCAAAAGATTTTCTCATCCCTCTTTCTCTTATGTGTTTGTCAGAAACAGTAATTGTCTTCCTGGGTCAATTTGACCCACCATACAAAGTATTCCTTTTTTTTTTTTTTTACTTATTTACCATTTCACGAATATGTATAGTTCATTATTGAAGCACTACAATTACTACTTAAAAAAAAAAAGGTTTTGCAATGGGTCAGTCAGTTTGACCCGCTTGGAGGGATCGACACGGGATCAAGAGTTTTGAAACATTTCAGTGCTAAATATTTGCAGTACCTGATTATGTTCCTGACCCATTATCTAAAAAGCGTCGTACACAGGAAAACATTTCAAAAACATGCATTTGAGCATAATTAGAATGTTTACTTTAGCTAGAACTCTTACAATGGGTCAATTTGACCCGCAGCGTTACAGGAGCGTGAATAAATGGTGACTAAGTCAAGTCAATTCAAGTCAACTTTATTTATATAGACAGCACAAAACGCAACTGTATCTAGTGTATTGTCTTTTTTCTTCTTCTTTCTTTTTAATGATGCATTAGCGCCACCAACAGATCTTGTCCTTCTATTGCAAGGAAACCAATGTGAACTGATGGTGGCAGGTTGTTGCAAACCTGCGAGAATCAATGGATGGACGCATATTTTTGGGGATATTTTTGGATGTTGGTCCCTTGGCTAAATCAAGATTGGGCAACTAGTGTTGAGATTTCTTTTACCTGACTTTTTTTTTTTTTTTGCCTCCTTGGCACGCACGGGCCAGCGCGCGGTGGGTGTGCCCCAGCCTTTAAGAATGCGTGTAGGTGTACTCCGGTCTTTAAAAATAGCACAGCGGGGGGGGGCTTGCATGTCACCAGGAGACGAATGACAAGTCATCCGCATGTGTGTGTTTATGTTGTCATGTCAGGGAGGACCGTGTGAACGTCGCCTGTTTGTGTCAAACGCTGACACATGGCAGGAGTGTGTGACGGCTCCATCATCCGAGACGGAGACACACACACAGCCGAGCCATGACAAGAATGTGCGCCGTCGTGGGAGCAGAAAAGATGCACGCAGGCATGTACAGAGCCAGAGGGGGGAAAAAAATGTATCGAAATGTACAGCACAAAATTGGACAGGTCAAACCAGCCGCCAGAATATATCTGAGCTTTATCGTTAAGATTATCAACAATGCTAAATATGTCTTTCGGAGTCACTTGACTTTTTGAAGATTTTGAGGGTGGAGAGCTCACCCAGCTGCAATCTATGATAAAATATGTTTATTTTACTGCTCCTACAAGCTTTAATAAACACATTTAAAGTAATTAAATTACACTTTATGTATCCTCAGCACCTGCTCTTATTACTGTCAAGAAATGCGAGACTATCATATAACATCACTTTGAAACAAGAAACAACTCACTCGCACATTTCTCCAAATAAAAATCAGTGTGCTTGATTGTATCTATCAGTCCCAACTGAAGTTTACTGAAAATCTGATGTAGAAAACAAAGGAAAAATAAACAGTGCGCATCTATACAGTACCAAAATGTTGTCTAATAAGAGTCTGCTAGCTTAATGCTAACCTATAATGTGAAACACTATAGACACTATAGAGAGAATAACCTTAATTAGAATAGATGTTATGGTAATGACAAAGGAAAAATGAACATTGCATATCTAAACTCCAAAACATTGTCTAATGAGAGTCTGCTAGCTTAATGCTAACATAATGTGAAACACCATAGACAGACTCACCTAAATTAGCATAGATATAAAGGTAATGCTATGGCAAAATGTTGTCTAATGAGATTCTGAGTCTGATAGCTTAAATGATAACACATAATGTGAAACAATGTACCGAGCCTAACTTAAATTACCATAGAATTGTATATCTAAAATCCAAAACATTGTCAAATGAGAGTTGCTAGCTTAATGCTAAGCTATAATGTGCAACACCATAGACAGACTAACCTAAATTAGCATAGAAGTTAGGTTAATGACAAAGGAAATATAAACATTGCATATCTAAATTCCAAAACATCTAATGAGAGTCTGCTAGCTTAATGCTAACATATAATGTGAAGCACCATAGACAGACCAACTTAAATTAGCATATATATTATGGTAATGATACTGCAAATCTTCAGGCAAGTGCTCCTTAACACACGGAGTTGCAACACAAACTGCTTCCTCAGTCGCAGACCTCAGCCAAGGCCATCCGAGCATTTTCTATAGCACTCATCCTCATTGGGCGGCTGCAGCGGATTTTGGGCTAGAGACAATGTACACCCTGGACTGGTCCCCAGCCACTCACATGTAATTTTTGTGCCACTCAATGTGGATGTTTCTAATTAAATGGTTTCTGCCATGCCCCATGTGTCATCTGTCTACTTGGCAAACGCCCGAGAATAAATTGTTCCAGACATAATTAACAAAATAACTAAATAACTAAATCATTTTTTGGGGTTCTCATCCAAAATCAAGTAGGTTCTCATTTCCTGGTGACAAACAGAACGATGAGGGAACGGTGATAGAAGTAACTAAGTAACCTTAACTGCCTTGACATTTTTATAAGGCCCATTTAGGTCTTGTAATGAGCGACTTTGCTCTGCGCCCAGCCTGCTGAAAGTGACAAAACTAATAGCGATGAAAAAAAAAAAAAAGACGAGTTTGCATAGTTCATGCTCTACAGTGCAGAACATTAAGGAATGTTTCAAGCAATACGAGGTGTTGCACGGAAGCTTCTAGAAGTTGAACACAGCTCATTTTTTAAAATACATTAGAAATTATTTTTGCTGCATTCACACTGTCCAAAATTGAAAGGCAAGCCATTTTTGTTCACGTGTCTGTATACGCTTGCAAATAAACATGAAAGAAACTCACGTTTGTGTGCGTGCGTGCGCGTGTCAGCCATGTCTGCAGGGTGAGGTGGCGGCCGACGCTTTGGCAGCAGGTCTGGCACGTCTTTCAGGCCCAAACCTGCACAGAGGGCGAGAAAGGAGGATCAGAGTCATCGTATAGGCGTTGAGTTTGGCCGCCCACATGCCATACGTTTCACTTGATTTCAACTCGCCATCTCAGAAATGCCTAAACAAACAAACATCACACAGCATTATCGCTCCCTTGACATTTGTACACGGTGGTTCAACGTGTCAGTGTCGCAAGATGAACATTCATCGCGGCCGCATTTCGCAAGAGATTAAAACTATCAGGGAACAAAATGTGCAGTTTGTTCAGGAGGAGCCAATTAATACTTTTTCAGCCACCAGAGCAGGTCATCGCTTCGTGCTTGCTGATGTGTGCCAAGTAAACTCCGGAAATGTGGTCGAGTTCTACTGGTATTGGGCTTTACATCTTCCACTGCACTGACCTTGTTCGACGTTAAGAACTAAAATAGTGAGGAGCTAACAATAATGACATTTCAGGAAGTTCATAAGAACATGTACTAGGGCACTGCTTCTCTAACTTTTTTGCACCAAAGCACAGTTTTTGAAATTCTCACAACAAACCACCAAAGAAAATGTAAAATAAAATAAAATATATATATACATATATATATATATATATATATATATATATATATATATATAATATATATTTTCGGCACGTAAAACTGCTCGGCAGAATATCACTGCCAAAAGTCACGTGAGTTGTATCCGTAATTGTAGAATTGCTTTTTACGTACGCGAAACATTTTGTTGTTGTTGTAATTGAAGATATGCTTGAAGATATGTTTTGTGTACGTAGATCACGTTTTGTGTACGTAGATCACGTTTTTTTGTGTTTATGGGGTTTTGGCACGATTCTAACTCCATACAAATACAGGTAGCAATTTGGTGCCATTTGCTTCTTGTAAGAAACTTAAAATGAATTTATATTTTTGTCTTTTTTTATCTTTAAATTTTATACATGTGTAAATACTCAAAATGTACCAAATTATTCCTGAAGGATTTAAATTATTATATATCATACTAAAGTCTCAATTTAGGAAGTAGCGACAGGCTCTTTTCCCAGTGTTCAATATAGTGTTAATCTTATGAACTGTATTCATTAAATATGCTATGAGCTAATATTATCAATATTGTGTTACAAATAGCATGGATTCTGTGGAATGTCCGATATATTTTGTGTGAAATTTCTGTTTGGTTGTTCTCTGTGAGATTCTTCTCATATAAAATATATAAGCTGGTAAATTGCACTAGTACATCCTGCTGCCTGTTAAAAGCCATTAATAGTAATAATAATAGTTTGTGTTAGATCATCACTGTTGCGAAACTTGTTTTGTTCCTGCGCTGTCGCTTTGCTCCGGAATGTGTGGGAAGCGTTGCGGTAAACAGTTTTTTCACATCACACTTGACAATTTTCACATCACGATTGTCAGGTGGATTAAAAGCTTTCGCCCAGGACAAGTGTTCCATGTCGGCACGTGATCTCCTCAGTCATCGAGACGCTTTCGCGGCCTCCATTCCACGCTACGTTTTCCAAATGAGCTCAAAACCTCCACTTTGCAGATGAAAGGACTTCCTGGATCACATCCATATACAAGACGTCTATGACACAATACCTCCCAATGATGCCGGTGCACTTTTCAAGGGAGTATGCGTCGCCCGAAGCGGGCAATCACTCCACAATGTAACCACGGCACAAAAGTGACATTAGCGAGTGTATCAACTGCGTAACCTCAAAAGGAGATCTCCATTCAGGCGACCATAAAAGAACGTCTCATGCGAGCCGCGTTGCGCCGGCGGATTAGCGAGGAGGAAGAAGACCTATGGCTATGCGGCGGGTTTGCTCAGCTGCGCATTATTCTGTGCGCCGCCGCACCCAAGTAACCTGGGATAGAGCGCTCCATTCCGCTCTTTTATTTTTTCCACCCTTCATCTCACTGCTCTTATATTTGCACAGGTGAGAGGACCACAGTCCAACAGGTGCGGGCCTTGAAAGTCCGGTTTGCTGGAAGCTGTTCACCTGTTCATTATGGATGGATGGATTGGGTGGATGGGGGGGCCTGACGGTGGAAGGGTGGGAGGATCTTTCCAGCCAGCGTTTTTGTCCAGGAGACAGACAGCAAACACGCTAACGTACAGAAACTGATGTGGCCTGTCAGTGAGTGATGCACTCAAGAGATCATTTCTCATAAAGGCCTGGTAAGCTCAATGAAAGAGCGGCGGGGGTGAGGGGTGGGGTGGTGGGGGGGGGCGGCTCTGGATGTAAACAAACTTGTACACATTATGAATACTTTCTATGCAGTACACTGCTGTCATTAAATTAAAACGACACGAGGCAAACAATCAGTTTTGGGCTGGCATGAAATCTTCAGCAATATTTTGAATCACTCTTTAAGTGAATTCAGAGATTTGTTTCCAGATAGTTTAGAATTTTTTTAGCATAATCACTGATAACATTGAGAACTAGTTATTGAGCTACATCATGAAACCAGTGATTCCCAAATAGAGCTATGTGGAAACATTTAAAAGGATACTTGACTTATTGAGCCATTTTCAGGTTAATATTTTATCCAGAATAAATTTGATAACATCATTACGTTTTCACGTACAATTAATACCTTTAAAAACCAAATTTTCCACTAGCTGTCAACTGAAGATGACATCATCTATGCTGAGGAAGTAGGTAACAACCAATCATGGCTCAGTTTGATGACCAAACCCAGAAAATAGGTGAGGACATTTTTTTTGTTGGTCGTTACCTACTTCCTCAACATGTGATGTCAACCTCAGTCGACAGCTAGTGAAAAAAAAATGTTACATTTTGGACAACATATTTACTTTTTACTGCTGAAAATGGCTCAATGAGTCAAGTATCCCTTTAAAAATAAATTTCCAAGATCAACAACCTGTGGCACAGTTAACGCAAAACTCACAACAGCCACGTCAGCTTAAGCGCCTCATGGCTCAAATGACTGATGAAAGGAAGGCTGCTATAGTGGGTTGGTTCTGATATTTAAAGTTTGAATGTTGAAAGACGACTACTCAAAAGTGCAACACTATTTTGATCAACTAGACTAAGTGCAATTTCTGGAGAAACTGCGCGGGAATGCTGAAAGCACCTTAAGAGATAAATTATGAAATGAAACCTCCTGGTTACTGGACAATGCGCTTTACCAACTGTGCCACTGAGTAGTATTAGAGACATGGTAATGATGATGTTATGTTATATGTTCCAAAATGTTTGACCCCATTTCGTAGGCCAATAATTTTGACCATTTCCGTTGGAATAACCTCAAATTTTCACAGCTTGTGGAGAAACGTTTCAAGTTTTTGTGTGTAACATCGAGCTTAGACAAAACACAGGAAAGGAAGTTCTGAACGTCCTAAAAAGCACTTGGGCTGTAATTCCAAAATATAACCTGCCACTTGGTGTTGAACATTTATGAAAATCTGTCATAGAACCAACAAATACTTATACGTTTCTTTGTAAAACTTATGATTCAACATAAAGTGTATTTAGTTTCATTAAGATCCATCAAGTAGTTTCCAAGATATGGGCACTTAGAATGGGGTCAACCATTTTGGAACACCCTGTATATGGAAGTGGGCATGGAAAGTGATACTTAGAAAAAGTTCATTGACTGTCCCATTGAAAATGAATGGGGAAAAGTTGATATTAAATGTTAAATTGTGCAAATACTGTAAGTAATGTGGAATTAGAAGATATATCTCGGGAGGCGTGAATTTTTGAAGCTAGCTTAAACAATGTAAATTGGAAGTATTATGTGGGAGTTGTTAGGCGGCAAAAAAGTGTGGAGAATAAAAATCACAATAACATATGCTTCAGCATTCCCACAATAAGAGTTATATACTGTATAACATAGGCAGTTTTTTTTCTTTCTTTTTTTAATCTTTATCAGCATTTTCACGGTTTAATTGTGATTATTTAAAGCTTTGATATGACAAAAACAAGACTAAAAGCTTGGGAACAAATGCCTTAAACAACTTTTTTGTGGGCATGGTTAAAACGGGACCCAATGATGAATTTGGGCCCTAGCATGAATCTACTAAAGCTTTTATCTAGCACAATTCAAACATACACAAAATGCAACTTCCATGGAGATAGTAGCTACGCTGAATGGCTGCTTCAGAGAGCCTCGTTGTTAGCTGTGAGTGCATACACATTATGCATAGAACAGAAGAAGAATGTGGAGTACATAATTTTATTCAGTCTAACTTGACAACCTGTATGTGGACCAAAGATTTAGGCTTGCATGGCCACTTTATAGAGTGCCTCATTGTTAGCTACAAGTGCGCGCACGGCACAGTGAAGAAAGTAGAATTTGTATTTTATTTATTTATTTATTTATTTATTTATTTATTTATTTATTTATTTATTTATTTATTTTAATTTGGCTTGACAGCTTGAGTGTGGACCAGTGCTTTTTGCACTGGCATGGCCACATTAGAGTGCCTCATTGTTGGCAGCGAAAAGCCCTGCAACAATCCGGTGTGACAAATATATTTTCGCAGTTCCAGCATCAGGCGTGGTTTCACCAAATGTAGATTACACGCCCACGTCCCTTCAAGTGCAGAGACACTCAATGATTTTTCATGATTCTGAAGGCGCTTAGCAATGCTTTCATAATTCAAATTTGGCAGGGTTGCAAACAACACTCCTCTGTGGTGTGTAGTGTTAATTTTTTTCTGCCATTTTGAAATTTAGTCTCAGTTTTAGTCCAATTTCAGTCACGCTTGTTAATTTTTAATCACAGTTTTATTTAGTCAATTTTTAGTCGACTTTAAATCTAGCATTTTAGTCTTTATTTTAGTCCAAGAAAACAATTTTATTTGTCTAGTTTTAGTCAAAAACTATGAACGTTTTTAGTTTTAGTCAGGACAACCCCTGTATATTTTTTTGTCAGCAGTTTATATTGAACCTTTTCGGATCTAAAACTATTTCACACAAAATGTTCTCATCTTTTTGATGAAAAACAACTTGACACACAATTACAGTGGCTACCGTGGCTCCATGCTAGGAGCTAGTAAGTTAGCCAGCATTAGTTAGCAGTTGCATTTACATTATTGTTGGAACGTTATAGCCGTTGGATTAATGTTAAGTTATAACTATAATGTACTTTTTTTTTTTTTAACCTTTCCCCATGAATCGACCTCCTGTCTGTCCCATGTTTGTGCTTTGTCACATGACAGTGTCACAAACGTGACAGATTAGCAGAGACAAAGATTTGACAAAATTATATAATTTTCGTCTCGTTTTGGTTCATGAACTAAAATGTCCACAGATTTTAGTCCAGTTTTTATTAAGTGAAGGACATTTTCGTCTCGTCTTCATTCGTCGACGAAAATGCAGACTGATTTAGTCCCAGTTATTGTTTAGTAACTCATTCACTCGCAAAAACATATAAATATGTTTTATTTTAAATGTTTTAAGTGTCCCAAAGACGTATTTATACTTTTGTGTGTGTGTGTGTGTGGGTGTGTGTTTTTTATGCTAGAGCATACAGAAGGCTTTGATGCAGTCTCTCAACTGCAAAGAATGTTTGAAGAAATGGTAGTTATTACACAAACGGCCAGCAGGTGGCAGCAGAGCATAGGAGATCAACCAGGACCATGTTAAAAACAAGCTCAATTACTCACAATTCTCAAAAGATTTGTGAATAATGATGAAACTGAGCTATATTCTAATGCTCACTGCTGCAAAACAGAAACAGATAAATATGTATTTTTTTTCCCCTGATGAAAGAAGAGACTTTAATCTTTCTTTGGTAGGTTCCATGTTTTTATAACAATAGAATACAATATTCTGTGGGCCTTGCAAAATCAGTCAAAATCCAGTAAAACAGAGAGAAGGGGATGGCTTCTGTGAGGAGTGAATGAGTTAACGAGGGTTTTAGTCTAGTCTAGTTTTAGTGAGGTGAAAAATGTGTGTTGACGAAATTATTTTTTTAGTTTTGGTTGACGAAAGTAACACTAGTGGTGTGTCAAATTTACAAGATATGCTTTCACTTTGTGATTTTAAGTCTGAGCATTAAAACATGCGGGACATTACAAGCTAAATGGGCGAGTAAGAGTAGATTAATTCATAATTGAAATAAATGAAGTGAGAGAAAAAATCCAGAATCTGTACCTTTATTAGCGCAAACGTGCTCTCCTTCGACCTACATAGCTGTGTGGAAAGCAGCTGAGTCGCTTTTTGCGTAACCTCGCTCACGTACAAGGCAACAAACGTCAGATGCACAGAAAGATTTGTCGGGGCAGGACACCACAAAGCCGTCACACGCCAAGCGGGGGCCAGGTGCGACGTAACAGAGCTGTGTTTGCGGGTAATTGTCGGGAGGAAGGTGGAGCAGCAGCGCGGGAGTGGTAAAAAAGTGAGATGAGCTGCGCTTTGCTCCCGATCGGGCCAAAAGTTCAAAGCGAGGCCAGACAAACAGGTAACCTTAAACGCCATGTGCAACGCCTCTCACGTGTTGCGCTTTGTCATTTGTCTTCAGCCGGGCCCGAGCTCGGGTTTCTGGAGCACGCAGAGCTTTCCTGGGATAACACACCCGTCGCCCCCGCCCCACTTCTTCACCTTGGACCCCGAGCCCCGCCCCTGCTAAATGTAAACATGGCAATACAATAGGTGCCAGCGAACAGACGTATAATGTCAATATGTGAGGATGTAGATAAACAACTCAAGCTGAAGCCGACCTGAGATTACATGCATGTCTACCGACTCAAAGGTTCCATGTAAAGCAGTTAAAACCACATTTGATTTGGCAGCCATTGCAGTTTGATTTCTGAACTACATTAATCTCATGCGTACCTGTAGCTAGAAAGCAAAGGGTGGAGAGCCTCTGCTGCCAAAATTGGGTGCAGTTAGTGATTAGAGTGATCTGAAAATATTTATTCTGCATATCTCAAACTCGCTCATCACTCACAAAGCAAAAATCGACTAAGCGACAGCTTTAAACTTGCAAAACTTAATAGGGCCTGATCGACTAAATTGGTCGGACCATTTAATTAATCGTTTAATATTGTCACCTTTAAAAATGGTCAAAAACTACCGTTTTTTTTATTTTTTTGCAGATTTTTGCCAATTTTTTTCCCCCCACATTAAAACACAACATGAGACATACAATTAATACCTTTAGAAACTAATTTTTCAACTAGCTGTCGACGGAAGATGACATCATCTGTGCTGAAGAAGTAGGTAACAACCAATCATGGCTCAGTTTGCTGACCAAACCCAGAAAACAGGTGAGGACTTTTTTGTTGTTGTTGTTGTTGGTCATTACCTACTTCCTCAACACGTGATGTCATCTTCAGTCGACAGCTAGTGGAAAAATGTGTTAATTGTACATGAAAAATAATGAAGTTATCAAGTTCATTCTGGACAAAATATTCACTTTTCACTGCTGAAAATTCTTCACTGAGTCAAGTAACCATTAATAATAAATTGGTCGAGCCATTTAATTGGCTAATATTAGCGCTTTTAAAAAATTGTCGAAAACTACCCAATTTTTTGCAGATTTTTGCCATTTTTTCCCCCACATTAAAACATAACATGAGACAAAGATTGTGATGTTAAAACACCCCCCCCTAAAAATGGCCCAAAACAAATAGTCTTGATTTTTGCTGATTTTTCTTTCAGTTGTAAAATTAATCAAATCCTTAAAGGACAAAAGTACTGCAAAACTGTCAAATGTTCTGCCTATAATTCATATTTTCATTACTGTAAGCATTAAGAGACCTCCAAAAAAAGTTATTTTATTCATTTCTTAATTAAAGCTACTATATGGAGGATTTCCCCAAAAAATATCTTAACAATAGCCTTTTTATTTGACCATTTATGACAGAAACATATTCTAATTAGTAGATCAACATCTTAGCTGTTCACAATGGGTACTCCTACAAGCCTCTGGCCAATATTATTTACGAAGCGTCCGGTCCGAATCCTTCGAATTTCCCGCCCTCTGTCTGCGGGATGTGACATAATGCGCGTCATCGTCAGTTGTTTCCTGTCGCGCGAAGATGGAACTAGTACAGATTTTTGCTGCCCCAGACACCCGCTGTTACTCCGCGGAAGGCTGCTAAAAAAAAAAAAAATGAAAACAATGTCAAGTGCCACAAAAAAAAAAAAAAAAAATCTAAACTTGATAGTGACCGACGCCGGGCAAGAACGAGAGTGAACATTGGTTTGACATTTCAGCGGTGGAGAGAGTTGAGATCGGACTTGGATTAGAAAAGTGATTCACAGCTGGCTTTCTTTCTACTCCAAAAGGTAAGAAGCGAGTGTCTTGACATTTAGAAAAAAAATGTGTTGTTTTCAAATAGCAGTAACCTCAAGATCGATCACTTCTCGGTCGTAACTATTGGGGTGAAAGTGAGGTGGACGGCAACATTTAGCGTGAAAGGGGCGGCAAAGTTGAATGTAATAGAACAGAATGACTTTATGAAGAACAGACTTTCCATTCCGCGGCGTTTCAATCAGGCTAAATGTTGCCTTATTTTCCTCCGTGAAAACAGCCTATTGTAGCTACATTATGGTAACGGAATGTGAACGGTACTACTGAATGGCGATAACATTCACGGCGATATCACACTAAGTAGTGAATGGGTCTATATGTTTTTCACAATCGTCAATTTCCATAACTGACAGCCCACCTTTCGGCTCATGCACAATGACGCTAGCCTGGGGGCGACCTACACTAATAATGACTAGAATCAGGTTGACGTCCGTCGAGCGGGGTGACTACAATATGTAACTGCATATTGATGTCGGAATGAGGTCCAATTAATTGACGTAATTTGCACATCGTTTTGGAGTACAGGACTGGACTTCGACCGACTAAAGCAATATGATCTGCACGTCCCGTCGACATCGATTGTTTAGTGGGGATCGAGAGTCTCATTCCGTGAAGTGGCCAGCTTTGTATAACATTATAAAACTTCTTACCTCTGAAAACATAGTTTAATTGGATATGAAGAGCCCAGTCTTCAGTATTGAGGTCGTGCACGTACGAGTGCGCGCAGCGTGTACGAGCGTGCAGTTTGTTTTCGGCCACAGGTGGCAGTAGCGATTTGAAATTTTAAATCTTACATATAGCTGCTTTAATTGGCCGATCAATCAGAATTTTATTTCGCTAAATACTGGAATGGGTGTCAACATTAAAAATAATACAAACAAAATAATCCATATCAGTCATTATCACTATTTATAAGTCAAGGTATTGCTGTAATCCAGATCAATAACTAGAAGAGCACAAAGGTGATGTCAGACGCCCAGTGAAGTTGAAAAATGCCTTCAAAAATAAATAAATAATTGATTTGGGTATTTTGCTTGGTCCTCGTCGCACCCTTTCCACGAAGTATCATGGCAGTCGGTGGAAGTTGCTTTCGTGTAATCCTCCAACCAAACAAAAGCAAACGGCAATGAGTGATTGGCGGGTGGTGAGAACGCACACATTTCAATCCTCGTAGTGGCAGGCGGTGAAGGTATGCAAACCCAAATGTGACATAATGCTCCAAAAACTGGCCGGACGAGTCGTCACTCTGCAGATTTGTCTCATTACGCTCATGTCAGGAAGAGTTGCTCAGTCACACAGGGACAGACTGGAATTGACAGAGGACATGTACACCCCAGGCGATATTTTGTACTTCCCTCTATCCATGACGGGCTCGCTCTCGTGCGATTGGTGTCACTGTTTGTTTGTTTGTTTACCTTTTCCAACAGGTGTTACCCATCTCATCATCCTTCCATTCCTTTTCTAGGTTCTTCTCACTGGAGTGGCAAGTGAGCTGGAAACTGGTCTTGAGCCAATCACAGATCAAGAATAAGCAAGGGTTAGAATAGTTTGGAAGTAGTTATATTTAGTTTGAATTGTGTTTTGACTTTAGGTTTTTCTTTTAATTCAGTTAGTTATTATTATTATGTATTAGTTTTAGTATTATAGTTTTTTTTTTTTGCTTACTAGATTTAAAAAAAAAAAAAAAAAAAAAAAAAGGTCATAATAATGTGGTATAACGCAAACTGCAATGCCCAAACAACTTTTGGACCTTCCTTCTTCTGTATGGCTGAACAGTAATATCGAAATAAAAGCTATTCAAATACTATTTAAAATCAACCCCGAAAGCATGAAATTAATTGACAAATGTGACAATGATGGACATTTGTGCTGAAATTATAGTTACTTAAAAAAAAAAAAAAGTGGAGTGTATTTTCAGTTAACTTAGATTTTTTTTTTATTTTGTTAACAAAAAATGTTTTTCCAAATTTGGTTTGAGTTTATTTCATTTTCATTTTTGTTGACTAAAACAACCTAGACAAACACCATCTTCTAATGAAGCTCAAAAAAAAATATTTGTTGATGTACAGGGTATCACTTTTAGTACAGACTGCCACCAAAATTGTTGTCACAACAGGTTCTGCTGCGATGTAGTAGAAGTCGGCCGAGGTGTGTTGACTGTAATATTATCTGCAATGGGATACATGAGATGCTTTGAAGCATCTCTGTAATCCAAATGAGTTTTCATAAGTGCGAGCGGCTAACTGTTCTACAACTTCACATCTGTCAATCCAATAGACAGACAAGCATGTTCTTTGTATCTGCTACGGAATGTCTTCTGTCCGTGAAGGACGACTACGCAAAGATAAAGGCAAGCTGCTCAGGCTCGCTGCTATGGAAACAACAAGATGATGGAAAGAAAAAAATAGTACGTTTTGGGCTATTGAGCACACCTGACTGTAGATTTTACCCACTAAATTTAAAAAAGGAAACAATTTCATACATACTGTAAATCAACACACAACCAGTCGTAAGTTGTCCACGTTGTAACACGGGATATTTACACGGAAAAGATGTTTTAACTCTTTGACCACCATAAACGTTTAAAGACGTTCAGTATAAACCTAGAATTGGCCGCCATAGACGTTAATTGACGTCTACTATGTTTTTTTATGGAAACGGGTGGAGGAAAGCCTTGGGCAGCTGTGCTCCAAGTATCAAGCCGATCGGGTTACTATAATGAGTATTCCTGGCCACTAGATGGCTGTGATGTCTTTTGGACAAGATCGGGTAGGAGACAACAGTAGAAGAAGAGAGGCGGAACTAGAGTGTTGAGGGGGAGAGAATGGCTAACTTGGCTAAGGGAGTCAAAAAGGCTACAGATGGCAATCAGCTCACGCTTGATCCTTATTTTCAAAGCTCAAAAGCATCGACCAGTGCTCAAGTGCACAGTGATGACGGGGTTAAGTCATAGTTGAAGCGGTGACGCGGCCGTTTCGACCACGTCCTAAGGCCCCACCGGCTAGCGATGCTAATAACGTCCTAAGGCCGCACCGGCTAGCGATGCTAACACCGGAGAAAAGTGGTGCACAACCGAGCACGTCTGCACAGATGACGTTTCATCGGACGATGACGACTACTATGGGTCCGATGCAAGACAGTCTTCCAAAGAACGTGAAGGTAAGCGCTAACATGCTAAGAGATTGCTAGTAAGATTACTTTACTAACTTTTCGGGCGATCTGCTAGCAGCGTGTGTAAATGTGCTGATATACACTAAAACATCTATTACCTATACAAACATGAATGTATATTTTATAGATCGTGCTCACAGCAACGTCCGACCGCTGGTTCTACGACAAAGAAAGGTAAACAAAAAAAAAAAAACGTTTTCAATACACCGCAACAATAAAAGGAAAGTCTTTCGATAGTATTGTAATTGTATATGTTTCTTTCAGCTCCTCCTCATAGGGCCCAAAGTGACCCTTCTCACAGTGAGCAGAACAAAGGTAAAAAGAAAAAAAAAAAAAGATTCTCCACAGCTCTAATAAAATATTTGATGGTAAACGTCTTCTATAATTTACAGAATGTGCATCAACCAATACATCGAAGAAAAAAAGGTAAACATGCACACACACACACACACATTGCATCACAGTGCTCTAAAATAATATATGATATTGAAATGTATATTTGCAGATCCCAAAGATTCTGGCTGGCTTGAAGTTGATGAATTCGGCTGGCAGCCAACCATCTTCCCCTTTGCTGCAAAACCAGGACCAAGGGATGCTGCAGCAGAGCTGAATTCCCACCTGCCAGCTGACATCCTGGAGCTCTTCATCACGGATGAACTTCTCCAGCACATCGTTCATCATAACAACCTCTACGCAAATCAGTCCATGCAGAAGCAGACTGACAAAAACTGTTGCGCACGTGTAAATAGTTTGCAAAGAGTTTTCCAAATTGTTTGTTCGGATTGCTACTGTTGCATGTAAATAAACTGTTATTTTGCAATCAAAAAACATTTTTTATTGTTGGGGTAGTGTTTTATAGAAGTTTAGGTGTTTGTAGAATCACTCATGCAAAAAAAAAGAGTGCCAAATTCACTAGAGTGCATGAAATAACATCGTTTCACAATAAGCTTGATTTCTCCGTATTTTGGAAGAAAATAGAGGATTTGGGTGAAACGAAGGTGTTTTCTATTGTTGATTACTGAAGATCCGAATAAGGTAGAAACAAACTTTTTTTTTTAAATGAAAGATGAGACTTCAATCTTTCATTTGGTAGTATCCGTTTCCATAGTCCTAGCACAACATTTTCTGTGGAGCTTGAAAGATCGGTAAAATTCTGTAAATCAGCTGGCAGTATGGGGTTACCTTTTCCGAAAATGGCTGGCAGTCAAAGAGTTAATCGGCAAGTTTTTTTTTTTTTTTTTTTTTTTTTTTATTGTACGTTTAACAAGTGAAGTATTATCCGCATAGTTATATGATGGATGGGGATTTCTTGTGTTCAGGTGTGGACTTTTTTTTGTGGAAAGACAAGTTCTCTTGCCTTGCGAACAGTTTCAGTTGGCATAAGAATCTTGTGAGTGGATTTGTCCTAAAATGGGTCGAGCTGAGGAACAAGGAAACAGAGGTGAAACTGAAAGCATGTGAAAATACTAGCGGCTTGTGCTCAGGAAAATATGCTACATTACGGAGAAGTGATTGAAAAATTGGCAAAACAAGCTTTGGTTCAGCTTTGGAGAAAACCTACACAGTAAATTCTGTAGAGTAAATGTGACTATTTATATTGTGACCAAATAGACTTGGTTTTAAATTAATATTTACACTTGGGGGTGGCACGAGTGGTTAGCATGTCCGCCTCCCAGTTCTGAGGACTCGGGTTCGAGTCCAGGCTCCAGCCTTCCTGGGTGGAGTTTGCATGTTCTCCCCGTGACCGCGTGGGTCTTCTCCGGGTACTCCGGTCCCACATTCCAAAGACATGCATAGCAGGTTAATTGGGCGCTCCAAAATTGTCTCTAGGTGTGCTTATGAGTGTGGATGGTTGTTTGTCTCTGTGTGCCCTGTGATTGGCTGGCAACCAGTCCAGGGTGTACCTACTGCCCAAAGCCAGCTGAGATAGGCTCCAGCACCCCCCGCGAACCTTGTGAGGAATGTGGTCAAGAAAACGGATGGATGGATGTATTTACACTTAGAAGAGAGTAAAATAAAGAATTAGAAAAAATAAAATAAAAGTCACTCAAGGGTTGAGGAATGATCTCAGGGCCTTCATCAGCTTGGGAGACAGCCGATCTACTCCCTGAGACATGCAAGCTCCTGCTGTGTGTTAGTATATCGCTCGTGGCAGCTGGAATCTTCGTAACTCCAAGACACCAAAAAAGATGTTTTTGCATGGCTCAGGTGGTACTGAGACAGTCTCCTAAGCTCAAGGTCACGAGTTTGTTTCTCAACTCTTGAGTGACTTTTTTCCCCCCAATTTTTTATGTCACTCTCTTACAAGTGTAAATGTTACTAAAAAAAATTAGTATTTGGTCCCACTCTAAATAGAGTCAAATTTACAAAAAGATGAATGCCATTTTCTATCAAATATTCTGAGCCACTTTGCTGCTTCGTCTTATTCGATAAGTCAGCAAAATTACAACATCCCAGTTTTCAAAAAATTAGAAAAACATCTCCTTTAATTTCACACTCAGTGGGTGGGCAAGCATCACAGACACACAATAACAGTACACTCCTAAAAATACTGGGTCAAAATTAGCTCAATTTGGGTGAAATAACACTGAGTCAGTGTTTGGCTGTTCATACCATACAATTATATGGTTAAAAAACAAAACAAAAACAAGTTAAAGCAACCAGGAAATTGGTAACCAGGTTATCAGTATAGCTGTGGTAAAAATAATAAAAATGTTACTGCCAACATTTTCTAAGAACTCAACTGGATGTTAGCATGTTATACGAGGATGACATTAAATTTACTTCAAATTTAGTACAAAACAAAACTGCCTAAAATGGCGACCAGCTTCAACTCTTCAGCCTGCCCAAATCCAATCTTCAACCCAATCGACTGGGTCCAAATAAATGACCCAACATTGGGCAAAAGTAACACAATCTGCTCAAAATCCACAGCAACCCATCGAGTAAGTAAACAAACATGAATGTATATTTTATAGATCGTGCTCACAGCAACGTCCGACCGCTGGTTCTACGACAAAGAAAGGTAAAAAAACAAAAAAACAAAAAAACGTTTTCAATACACCGCAACAAGCTCCCCCTCATAGGGCCCAAAGTGACCCTTCTCACAGTGAGCAGAACAAAGGTAAAAAGAAAAAAAAAAAAGATTCTCCACAGCTCTAATAAAATATTTGATGGTAAACGTCTTCTATAATTTACAGAATGTGCATCAACCAATACATCCAAGAAAAAAAGGTAAACATGCACACACACACACACACACACACATTGCATCACAGTGCTCTAAAATAATATATGATATTGAAATGTATATTTGCAGATCCCAAAGATTCTGGCTGGCTTGAAGTTGATGAATTCGGCTGGCAGCCAACCATCTTCCCCTTTGCTGCAAAACCAGGACCAAGGGATGCTGCAGCAGAGCTGAATTCCCACCTGCCAGCTGACATCCTGGAGCTCTTCATCACGGATGAACTTCTCCAGCACATCGTTCATCATAACAACCTCTACGCAAATCAGTCCATGCAGAAGCAGACTGACAAAAACTGTTGCGCACGTGTAAATAGTTTGCAAAGAGTTTTCCAAATTGTTTGTTCGGATTGCTACTGTTGCATGTAAATAAACTGTTATTTTGCAATCAAAAAACACTTTTTTTTATTGTTGGGGTAGTGTTTTATAGAAGTTTAGGTGTTTGTAGAATCACTCATGCAAAAAAAAAGAGTGCCAAATTCACTAGAGTGCATGAAATAACATCGTTTCACAAAAAGCTTGATTTCTCCGTATTTTGGAAGAAGATAGAGGATTTGGGTGAAACGAAGCTGTTTTCTATTGTTGATTACTGAAGATCCGAATAAGGTAGAAACAAACTTTTTTTTTTAAATGAAAGATGAGACTTCAATCTTTCATTTGGTAGTATCCGCGTTTCCATAGTCCTAACACAACATTTTCTGTGGAGCTTGAAAGATCGGTAAAATTCTGTAAATCAGCTGGCAGTATAGGGGTTACCTTTTCCGAAAATGGCTGGCAGTCAAAGAGTTAATCGGCAAGTTTTTTTTTTTTTTTTATTGTACGTTTAACAAGTGAAGTATTATCCGCATAGTTATTTGATGGATGGGGATTTCTTGTGTTCAGGTGTGGACTTTTTTTTGTGGAAAGACAAGTTCTCTTGCCTTGCTAACAGTTTCAGTTGGCATAAGAATCTTAAGTGGATTTGTCCTAAAATGGGTCGAGCTGAGGAACAAGGAAACAGAGGTGAAACTGAAAGCATGTGAAAATACTAGCGGCTTGTGCTCAGGAAAATATGCTACATTACGGAGAAGTGATTGAAAAATTGGCAAAACAAGCTTTGGTTCAGCTTTGGAGAAAACCTACACAGTAAATTCTGTAGAGTAAATGTGACTATTTAGATTGTGACCAAATAGACTTGGTTTTAAATTAATATTTACACTTGGGGGTGGCACGGTGTCGAGTGGTTAGCATGTCTGCCTTCCAGTACTGAGGACTCGGGTTCGAGTCCAGGCTCCAGCCTTCCTGGGTGGAGTTTGCATGTTCTCCCCGTGACCGCGTGGGTCTTCTCCGGGTACTCCGGTCCCACATTCCAAAGACATGCATAGCAGGTTAATTGGGCGCTCCAAAATTGTCCCTAGGTGTGCTTATGAGTGTGGATGGTTGTTTGTCTCTGTGTGCCCTGTGATTGGCTGGCAACCAGTCCAGGGTGTACCTACTGCCCAAAGCCAGCTGAGATAGGCTCCAGCACCCCCCGCAAACCTTGTGAGGAATGTGGTCAAGAAAACGGATGGATGGATGTATTTACACTTCGAAGAGAGTAAAATAAAGAATTAGAAAAAATAAAATAAAAGTCACTCAAGGGTTGAGGAATGATCTCAGGGCCTTCATCAGCTTGGGAGACAGCCGATCTACTCCCTGAGACATGCAAGCTCCTGCTGTGTGTTAGTATATCGCTCGTGGCAGCTGGAATCTTCGTAACTCCAAGACACCAAAAAAGATGTTTTTGCATGGCTCAGGTGGTACTGAGACAGTCTCCTAAGCTCAAGGTCGCGAGTTTGTTTCTCAACTCTTGAGTGACTTTTTTTTCCCCAATTTTTTATGTCACTCTCTTACAAGTGTAAATGTTACTCAAAAAAAATAGTATTTGGTCCCACTCTAAATAGAGTCAAATTTACAAAAAGATGAATGCCATTTTCTATCAAATATTCTGAGCCACTTTGCTGCTTCGTCTTATTCGATAAGTCAGCAAAATTACAACATCCCAGTTTTCAAAAAATTAGAAAAACATCTCCTTTAATTTCACACTCAGTGGGTGGGCAAGCATCACAGACACACAATAACAGTACATTCCTAAAAATACTGGGTCAAAATTAGCTCAATTTGGGTGAAATAACACTGAGTCAGTGTTTGGCTGTTCATACCATACAATTATATGGTTAAAAAACAAAACAAAAACAAGTTAAAGCAACCAGGAAATTGGTAACCAGGTTATCAGTATAGCTGTGGTAAAAATAATAAAAATGTTATTGCCAACATTTTCTAAGAACTCAACTGGATGTTAGCATGTTATACAAGGATGACATTAAATTTACTTCAAATTTAGTACAAAACAAAACTGCCTAAAATGGCGACCAGCTTCAACTCTTCAGCCTGCCCAAATCCAATCTTCAACCCAATCGACTGGGTCCAAATAAATGACCCAACATTGGGCAAAAGTAACACAATCTGCTCAAAATCCACAGCAACCCATCGAGTAAGTAAACAAGCCAGCATTTTATTTTATTTTATTAGCATGCATGTAAAAAATTTAACGTATAAGATTATATTTCATGAAAAAGTCAATTTTCCATAAATGCCCCTGGCACTATTTTCAAAAGTACAACTTGTACCAACTTTTAGCTTAGTTTTACTTAGGCTACGCTTGACCTTGCCTATGAAATCCCGATAAATGCATGGGTGCCATATTACTCATCATATCAAAGTTGACTTTTGGATCAAGTCAGGTTCTCCTTTGCATCTGCGAGCCCCTCCAGGGGCCCCAGGGGGCCCACGCCGAGGTGTGAATGCTAACACGACCCAATCCGTATACCGCAGAGAAAAAACAATCCATGCTAATCTGCCGTCACAGACAGGAGTCCAGTTAGGCCAATCAGTGGAGGCATCATCAGGAACGGCAGGGGCTCACGGAAGCCCAGATCGACAAGCCTGATTGCGGCACGGGTGATTTGAACAATGATGGCTGCCCGGCTCAACGCTTGAGGAGGCTGCGCCGCAAACTCACCTGGCACTCACAGACCAAAGTCTTATATCAAGTACCTGAAAGCAATTCTTGGGTAGAAGTATTGTTGTTGAAAATTACTTCAGTCGAAGAAAGTCTTTTGATTTTGTCACACGTAATCAAATGTAATTTTCAGATTTTAAATGTACTTAAGCATCGGAAACTGAAGGCATTTTATTTTTTTTTAAATGAGCGTTCAGAATTTCGTTGTGCATGTATTTATTTATTTATTTATTTATTTATTTATTTATTTATTTATTTATTATGTACTTATCTTCTTATGTTAATTGAGTTAACGTCAGTGGTCTCCGTGTTAGCTAGCACACATAGCCGAGCATTACTATCCTTTTCAAAAAGTGAATATTCAGAATTTCCGTTATGTAATTTGTTATTTTCACTGTAGTTTTCCTAAAGGTGGATTCAATGATGTTCTCGAAAAGTGGAAACCAAACATCTGTTTGTCACGTTTCAAAAACTGTGCATCCGGAACACCATCCTACCAGCTCTCCTGCTCGTCTGGGGAAACGCCTCTCAAATGTCGCTAACTTCCGAGCTCATCTTCATTATCATCTTCATCAGTCGCTGCAGTCGGCCTCGCTTCATACAGATGTCCTCTTGCGGCTCTCAGCTATTTTCAAAGTACGCGGTCGGTAGCTCGGTGGAGCTACAACGATGAATGGCCGAATCCGAAGCTAACTATACGAAGCTAGCTACATCCTACAAACACTCGAAGTGCGCATGCACAGCTAGGAACGAGAAACACACAACGTCGTTACGCAGATTGATTGACAGGATCGAGAAACAATGGTTAAGATGATCCACCCGGAAGACGGTGACAAAAGTATCCTTGACCCCACCTTTAAGTTAATTGAGCTAACGTTAGACGTTAAAGATCTGTTAGCTAACACATGCTAGCCTTGCTATCACATTAAAACTTATGCCTAAACAAGCTCATAAGTAAAAGAACCCTGATGTTTTAACTAGCTGAACTCATTTGCTCCCAAAAACGTATACATACGTTCTATTTTAAATATTACCGGTGTCCCAAAGACGTTTATGGTTGGTGTTCTGCGATTGGTTGGCAACCAGTCCAGGGTGTCCTCCGCCTACTGCCCAGAGCCAGCTGAGATAGGCGCCAGCAGCCCCCGCGACCCTTGTGAGGAATAAGCGGTCAAGAAAATGGATGGATGGTTGGTGTTTTTTTGTTTGTTTTTTTGTTTTGTTTTTTTAATGCTAGAGCATGCAGAAGGCTTTGATGCAGCCTCTGAACTGTACAAAAACTGTCTTTGTACTTAATTACATGACAAGAATGCAGACCAGTTATACTATAAGAGCTTCACCCTGTCCTTCTCGAAGGTAACGGTGAAGCGGAGGGGTGTTGGGTCCGAGTCCGCCAAGTTTTCACCTAAACATGCCCCCGGGGCTCGCATTTGACCCTCCGCATTTCAACCAAAACAACACAGCAAGCCACTTCCTATCAAGTGGGCCCAGATAAAACGGGAAGCTACCCTGCGCCCCGCAGCACAATATGGTAATACCACGGGAAAGCCTGAGGTTTGCATGAATTGGGGGGGTCAGATGTTAAGTGGGCACAAGGGGGGGTTAGGGTTAGGTCCACCAACGGGAGTAATCGTTATATTGCCCCCCCTTTGATCTGCAGAGTCATCATTTGGGCAAAGAGACGGAAGCCCAAAAGGTTGAAAGTTCACTTCAAAGTGACCCGCAAAAGTTTCGGAGGGGGTGAGCAAACCCACTAAATTGTATAAAATAAATAAATAAATAAACAGATTGTATGTTGAGAACCGTGTGTTTGGTCCAGCCACATAATAGCTGTAGTGTTGGATGTGTGCTTAGTTTTACAGAAACACAACAGTTTTGTTGTGTTTCTGTAAAGCGCTTTGTGACAGCTCAGGCTGTTTGAAAGCGCTATATGAATAAAGATGACTTGACTTTGGTAAGGGGTGTGGCCTAATGAGTGTCTACTTGGATTTCCCGTAAACTGCAGCTGATTGCGAGTCGTCTCCATTTTGAAGTTTGGTCACTAATTTTGCTTATTTAATGAAGGACACACTTCTAATGTAGCAATGTATTTACAACATGTTTGATGTCTGTATTCTGCAGTTTAGATTCACAGCGGGTGTTTTTCTTTTCTTCTTTTTTTTTTTTAATGTTTAGTATCGTTTTGAATACGCCACTGACCGGACAGTTGCATTTTCATGACATCAGCCTGGGATTTCTTGGGTATACCCTGTCTGTGCGGTTCCATTTAACTTGCATTATCAAAAATCTGACACACATTGGAATTGTATCCACATTTGGCCTGATTCCGATCAGCAGATATGCGATTCCATGACGCGTACAGTTTGACAACTGTGTCATGGCAAAACACGCAGTGGAAATCCAGCCTGAGGGGCGCTTTAGCAAGACCATTTTGACTTAATGAATGTCACAAGACCCTGTCAGCCACGCCATAGAAATTGGCCAACTGATTGTGTCAGTTCATTTTGTGCAACATCACATCACTCGTCTGCTATATTATTGTTCACGTCTCTCACGCTGTGCTCGCATGCAGGCTTCTTTTGTTATTTGTTTGTTTGTTGGTTTGTTTGTTTAACCAGCGGTTACAAATGATTCAAGAGACTTAAGCAGAAAGTGTTGTGGCTAACCAACCAAGAATCAACAAGGAATTAATTGAAAAAAAGAAGCCACTTCCCATTGTGTGGCTACAAAAGTCAGAAAAGGGAGCACCCAAGGAAAGAAGAGAACAATATAGCAGGATATTGTGAGATGTTGTACAACAAATACACACATGCACACACACGAGACGTTAATCCATTTGGCATGGGTCATGCCACTTTCACATTCTTGATCGTCACCACGTGCACATGCTAATATATGTGTCGCTACAAAGAAAAGATGAGCTTGGTGCTTATTCTTCAACACGACACTGCCGCCAAGACGTTCCAAATGGTTGTACAGGCTACGACGAATGTTTACGCGGTTTTCAGGTTGCTGTAGTATTTATGCTTTTCACACGATATTTACTGCTGCTTACATACTGTAAATCACATTTCAAAAAGGCTTTCAGATAAACCTCGCAGAAACGTCGCCAACTACTGCTGTGGCATGCACATTACATTTTTTTTTCATGAGGAATGTATTTTTAAACAAGCCGAAGGAATGTTTTCCTACAAGGACGTTGTCATGTAAATCTAGACTAAAAACAGTGTGTAATGTTCAGTCTAGCGGCATTAGTGTAAGCTAGCAAACAATGTTAGCAGCTACACCGAAGCTAGCGAGTACTATTGCCCCATCAGATATCTGTGTAGCCCCAGTCAAGATTTCAAAATCTAGTCATAAATCAGTTTCTCAGCTGCCCCTCCTTATTGGTCAAACATATTCGAACATATTTCAATACGTTCGAACATATTTGCAAGTATGTTCGAAAATATTTGCCAAAAATATTCATTGGCAGCTCTACGCGTCCGTAGGTTAGCATGTTAGCAAACTTGTCTTCAATATTGCAGTGGTCTGATGAGATGTAGAACTTTTCAAGATTACGCTGTAATTTGTTGATCATTCACAGTAACTTTCATTCAGCTGTCATACCAGCAGAGGGTGCCGACTGGAACTTCACATGCCACAGCTAAAAAAAAACGTGAATCTTGTGCCTCAAATGCGGTTACCTCTTGAATTGAAGAGCAGGTACTTCAACGAGAGTCGAATGGTAATGGTAAGCGGTCAAGAAAATGGATGGATGGATGGATGGATGGTTGATACTGTACATATATTGATTTGATACATACCGTATATCAATGTCTCATTTCCTCTTCCGATTGCCTCATCATCTAAGCCCTAAAACGTGCCATTGTCATTTCATAAACTCATTAAAATGATTTGGCAAGTGTTTAAAGGTACTTGAGAAGGGAAGTTGCTCATCCTGCATGCACGCAGCAGCGAAGTAACGCAGCCATTAAGAAAGAGCGAGTTCAAGGTCGTGTGCGTCTTGTCAGAGCGAGGCAGCGCCCTGCCCCGGCCGCATCTCTCTGGCCGCGGGCCGTGCGTGGGAGTGGAGCGTAGCGGCGCGCTTTGACGTATACGAGAGCACACGACGTTGCTCTCAGCGTCGACGGCAGGCAGGTGTGTACATGCACATGTGCAAACCCCTTCACCGCTGCCAAACAACTCACAAGACAGAAGCACCTTTTGTTTGAACCCAGGTTCATTGATTATTCAAAGAATGAATAA
Organism: Festucalex cinctus; assembly: GCF_051991245.1. Classification (NCBI taxonomy): domain Eukaryota; kingdom Metazoa; phylum Chordata; class Actinopteri; order Syngnathiformes; family Syngnathidae; genus Festucalex; species Festucalex cinctus. Next base: position 19,187,545 of record NC_135419.1, read on the forward strand.
GAAACGACATTTCTCAGTTTCAGATTTGGGTTTTGTGTGTGAACTTTGCATTTATAAACCAGTTGGCAGCAGACATGCTTGCAGTGTTGTTGTATGCTCCATTTGTACGTGTTATGGCTGTGTATATGTTACGGTACGAATGAGTGTGACCAACAGGGTTATTATGGTTTTGGAATTTTCATTATTGTTTGTTCGTTTTTATTTCGTTTTGTTTTATTTTAGTTAGTTTTAATTAGTTTTTAGGGTTCTGTTTTTATTAGTTTTTTTAAGTGCTTAGTTTTACTTTAGTTTTAGTTAGTTTCAGTATTAGTTTTCGTTTTTTGTGGGGGTTTTTTTTTCATGTATTACTTGTGCGCAATATTTAACAAAACACACAATGAAAAAACACAATGAAGCCACTGACTGTGACATCTATGCTAATTTTCGGTAGCCACTCTATGGAGTCTCACATTGTAGTTTAGCTAAAGCTAGCAGATGTGCTTTCAACTAAATTTTGGTTAAACATTTTTCTTTTCTTTTTTTATATACAACGTTGAATTCTCTTTTGTTTTATGTTAGTTTTACACTCATCTTCAATGGGAGTGTAAAACAGCTTGAAGCAAGCACACTTATTGGAGGCCTTTGCAAGCAAGTCTTCTTTTTGTGTCATCAAAGTGACTTTATATGAAAATCTCTTGACAACGGACCTCTAAGAAATACAGTCGAACCCCGTGAAGTGGCATATTTTTCTTCTCAATATTTTGTAATATTTTTATTGTTTTGTTTGTTTTTCATTACCATCTATTTATCGTGGAAAATGCATATTAAATTTTTATCTGCGCTTTATGAAGATTTTTGGGGGTTTATAGAAAAACAAGAACTCACCAATGCATTTCAATAAGTGTCAATTATATATGGATTTTCACTCTTCGGCCCAGTCTCTTTTCCACACGAAATGTACTTTAAAAAGTGTGTTTTTAGTTGAAGTGTGTTTTTAAACGAGTTTAAAGCATGTAGGAGGGATGCAACTATTTTTTTTAATTATTTATCTGGTGACTTTCACAAACTGTGTGGGTGCACAGCAAATCGGTCAATGTTAGATTTCCAGCGTTCGATGAAATCTGGAGTAAACTGTTATTCTGACACTTGTCAGGATAAAAAAAATAATAATTCTCTGTCACGGTACATTTCCTCAAGTGTTGGAGCGGAGGCTAAATGTAACCTAATCAGCCTTACCTTGAGTGTTAACTTTCCGAATTTCCAGCATGCTGTCGGAATTTCAATAGTGATGTTGTTAGGGCAGCGTGGCTCAATGGTAGCATAGTCCGTTCCCCTGAAAGCGTGGGTTCGAATCCAGGCCAGTGAAACTGTGTCAAAGTATCATTGAGCAACATACTAAACCCACAAGTGTCTCCTGATGCCGCATCGTCAGTAGTCAAAAGCACTTTGAGGGCCTTGTAAGAAGGAAAAATGTTATACAAATGATGTACATTTTACCAAAGTGACATGTTTGAGTTAAATTTTTAACACTGACACTAGTGTGACACTACTCAGTATTTACCAGTGTAGTTTTTAACACTATATACTGATTAAGTGTAAATAAATAAATAAATAAATAAATAAATAAAAAAGATTTACACTCCTTGGCGTGGATACATATAGACACTTTTCTAGTGTTATATTTAACACTACACTGTGTTAATCTAACACTTGCGATTTTGCCGTGTGGGTGCTGGAGTGTGCCCCCCATGATAAACGTTACATTTAAGCATAATATTATCTGAGGAATGCGATTTGCAATACATTTTACTGGATGCAATTTTGCCCGCCAAAATATGGCGGAATTGTCACGTTGTTGTGTAAACAAGTGAACAAGCGTTGCCATCAGGGGCTGCTTCCTGTTGGAGACCCCCCGAGAGTGGTGACTCCTAACAGAGGGTCTTCATCCTCTTGTTTGGCACCATGAGGCGAAACGACCTCCATCATCCGCCCGTACAGTACCCAGAAGGAGGGGGCGGAGCTGGGGGGGAATTGATGGAAGGGTTTTAGGGTGCCTGGAAGTTTTTGGGGGACTGAGTGGGCCTATTTAGCCCCCAGCAGATTGCCCATCTCTCCTTCCCCTTCCCCTCCTCCTTCCACCCTTCTCCTCCCCCTGGCTTTTGTGTGCCCTGAGCCCACTCCTCCCCCTTTTGTCACCCGGGCATTCCGCTTTGCTTAGCACGCACAATGGGCGCTCAGTGCTCGCTCTCCTGACACTGCATTCTGCATGTGCACCAAGGGGAGTGGGCACGGGAGGGGGGAGGGGTTTTGGGAAGAGGGGTGGGTGGTGGCGCTGGGGCAGTGCGGTGGGAGGTGGGGTGGGGGTGGGAGGGTTAAAGGATGACAGCAACTCACCCCATGTGACCAAAATGCCAAGCATCAACTCAACCCTTCTTTTTTTTTCTTCTTCCTCTTCAAAGGAGTCGTAACTCGCACCGCAAGGGTCCAGATGGGCAGTAAAAAAACGATGCCCGCTTGGCACAGCTCAAGCCAAACAAGCAAACAGGTGTCTCCTATGCCTCCTTTGCCCAATCGCTGTGACGACGTGTGCGCGCACACGCATGCATGTGTGTGTTCCCTTCATCTCTGCGCGGCTCGCCACACAGACTGAACGGAATTTTAAGACCTGAGCTGGAGTTTTTTTTTTTCCTTTTTTTGCGCCTGGCTAAAAAAAATGAATTCCCCCCTCCCCACTCCAAATAATAGCAGCATGATTACAAGTCTTTGACATGTTGATCAAGACGATATGATGTAATGGAGGTGTAACATGTCCTGGCTCATACAAATGATTAAGATCCGTTTTGATTGACACAATGAATGAATGTTGATTGTTGTTGTGGTTATGATTTGCAGACGATTACAAAAGCACTGTGCCATATTGAATCAAGTGCACTTCTACTCCACTTTGAGGTTCCGGGTTGGAATTTTCAATTTTCTCCTACACACACTTCAAGTCCCTATAGAGTAAAAATAAGCACATTTTTTAATTTAATTTGATCGATTTTATTATTTTTAATGTTTATTTTATATTTTTAATTATATTTTATTTTATTTATATTATATTTTATTGTATTCTCTTTCTTCAAATCCTGACCAATTTCAACAACTTACTGGACAAGAATATAAAATGAGGTCTTAAAAATGGGGGAAAAAAAAGAAACAAAATCAAGATGTTCTCAAATACTGTCAATCCAAAAGCTCTACAGCAACCTGCAAAATAGATGCTACATCCTCTTGTAACTTAACTACATGTTTGAGTCACATCAATATGTCTAATTAAAGCCTCCGATGGCTGGAATATATCCCACCGAGGCTGTTACGAGGCTTTTCCACACCGCAACAATGAGGCGCTCTACTACAAGCAGCCAGGCCAGTGCCAAGACGCTATCCATTCCCATTTCCTTTGCTTTTAATCATGGAATTGGGATGGGATAGGATAAAAGATTCACAGGAGCGGGACAGGACAGGATTTTTTTAGTTTGCAACTCTGGTCCAGGACTCAGATGGGACGGGAGTGAAAATCGTGTCACCCTCTAGTGTGCACTCATGGCAAACAATGTGGCACTCATTGTTGCCCCAGTGTGCCGGGGCAACAATGAGTCGGGGTGGTCACTATTTTAAAAAAAGTAAAAAAGTAGAAAAAAAAATAAAATAAAATAAAAAATATGCTGCTTTGAAGACCAACTTTTCCTTTTATTGTTATAGTTCCTTAGACCCCAATATTAAATTTGGCAGAGGCATCTTTTGTTGAATTACAGTTATAATTATTTCATTTAAAAAATATATACAAGTGTCCTCCTGAACTAAACATCATTAAGCATATAATTTGTACATGTATTTAAGGCAAGTTGTAAAATGTCTTAAGTCCAGTTGTTTATGTTTAATAAATTTAAAACACCATAAATCATGCTATTTCTACTAAGTACCGTCTCAAATGTTCTCCAATTTCGATACTGTAAATGTATAGGATCGTATGCCGAGAAACGTTTCTTGGGAGGAGCAATATGGCGGCCTCGTGACCTCAAAAGTCTTGTGCCTATCAGCTATCCAGTCACATAATATAGATCAGTGCTTTACACAGACAACTGCTGTAGTTTTATTTTGAAAGCCTGACTCTAACAGGAAGTTATGGCAACGTTGTCCCAACTTGTCTGAGTGGATTTATAATATATCCTAGGGGTGTAAAAAAAAATCGATTCGGCGATATATCGCGATACTACATCGCACGATTCTCGAATCGATTCAATAATCGGCAGAATCGATTTTTTTTTTTTTTTTTTTAGGATTCACACCTTGAGCATGGAAGAATGTTATATGAACGGAACATTAAGCCTTAATATTTTATTTTAATGCTGTTCAAACATGAAACAGATTACAACCTCTATAAGACTGAAATTTCAGATAAATAAATAATACATTTTCATATAAATCTTACACTCTACAAGCTTACTGATTAGTATTTTCTAAATTTGAATGAAAAAAATCGCAACAATCGACTTATAAATTCGTATCGGGATTAATCGTTATCGAATCGAATCGTGACCTGTGAATCGTGATACGAATCGAATCGTCAGGTACTAGGCAATTCACACCCCTAATATATCCTATGCAAAATATTGCTCTGGATTTCATCTGATTAATTAATTGTGTTTATTAATTCATTTATTTATTAGAATGGGTTAATCATGATTTTTTTTAAGTGTATTTTAAAGCATGTGGTAAAACTGTAACAGAAAAAGCAGTGGGATTTTTTTTTTTTTTTGACTAGTGATTCTGTATCCCTTGAGATAAACTGTGTACAGCTCTTTGGCTTGTATTTACAGGTATACATCTTTTTGTTGCTCCCCCACCAAAACAAAAAAACAAAAAACAAAACAAAACAAAAACAAAAACAGAAGCCCATTAGTGACAGCATCCATGTTGTGCTGTCAGCTGCGTGACGTTCAGGTGCGTTCAAGTTTAGTGCAGAAGAGTCGAACGCGTCATGCGAAGTGACATTTAATTCCTACTTTAGGACGGCACAGTGCACAAGGACAGACGGGTCGTGTACGGGGGGATGTTGGGATGGGGGGAGTGAGTGTTTGGGGGGGTTAGTTTGGGTTTCAAAGCCCCTGCTTGTTCGCCCATATTTCACACCACAGTGACATCTTAAAGCCTAGACAGGCCTGCTTGCTTGGCCCACTCTTTCACTTTGTCAGGAAAAAAGAGGAATTGGATTGGGAGGTGGGGTGGGGGGTGGAGGGGGCACTAAAATATATGCAAATGGTCCCCCCGGAGGGGATACGAATTTTATGAGTTTAGAATTTAGTTCAGCCAACCTGAATAATCAAATGTGGGAACAAAAAAGCCCCTCGGAGTCCATACCTCGACCCCGCCCCCAGCGGACCTCATCTCCATCGCAGGTCCTCACATACGCAGTCGGTCCGAACTCTTATGAGGATGAGGAAGAGGAGGAAGGGTGTGAAGGGAAAGGGAGAAGAAGGCCGGGCGCACCTGATCAGGCACAGGCGCCGGCTTCCTGATTACGCCGCCATTTTCCCAGCGGGCCGCCCGCGCCTCACCCCGCCGCCGTGAATATGGAGGGTCGGCCGGCCGGCGCTCGCTCTCATCTAACGGCCCAATTAAGTCGCTTTTAGAGTGATTTCGTCTGCCGTCGCCATCCACACCCCAAAAAAGACCCCAGTGAGTCCTGGCTTTTTTTTTTTTTTTGTCCTATGTCCTCTACGCCCATTTACAATGTGGGGGGTCTGGCATGCAGCAAGTTCAACATGACTGAACATAACATTACAACAGGTGGTGAATTAAAATGCAGACTGGATGGAATATTTTTTCTAACACTTTAGTTTGGATGGGTTTAGTGTACGGGGAAATATGTGCTATAAACTTGTTGACTGGCAGCCATTTTGACTGAAGCAACCCCCTTCGCTAGCGGCTGTTTGACAGGGATTTTGACGGATTTTGCAAGACCATCAGATTATTGTGTTCTATTGCTATACAAACATGGAACCTGCCAAAAGAAAGATTAGAGTCTTCTTTCATCAGGAAAAAAAGTACATTTGTTTCTGTTTCCGTTTTGCAGCAATTAGCATTAGAATGTAGCTAAGTTTCAGCATTATTCACAAAACTGTGGGGAAAACAGCTTGTTGCAACATGGCCCTGGTTGCTCTCTTATACTCTGCTGCCACCTGTTGGCCGTTTTTGTAATAACTACCATTGCTTCAAGCATTCTCTTCAGTTAAGAGACTGCATCAAAGTCTTCAGTATGCTCTAGCATTAAAAAAAAAAAATAAAAAAAAAAAAAAAAAAATTAAAAACATATAAATACGTCTTTGGGTCACTGGTAATATTTAAAATACAACGTATTTACACGTTTTTGGGAGCAAATGAGTTAATGTCGTTTGTGTAATCAAAAGTCATCACTTTCACATTTGCAGTGTTGATTCAACGGACTAAACACTAAAAAATTATGCTTCACATTGACAAATAAACAGATGGAGTTCATCGTCCATAAACACAGTGCAGCTCAGCCTCTTGCTAGCAGACGTCATGGCGAGCGATGTAACAGCTTTTGAATGTATGAGAAATGATGCATGTTGTAAGATGCTATTTTTAAAACAAAATATGTTCTTTATGGTTCTAAAGGTGAATAAAAGAGGGTCATGATTATGCAACAAAACTGGAAACTGCTCAACAGTCAGGGCAGTGTTATAATACGTAAGACATGGACACAATTGTTGTTGACTTTTTGGCAAAAAAAAAATCTATTTGAAATTGAAAGTTGTGCTTTAACTGCAGATTTTCAACTTTTGTTTGAGGAGTTGACAATCAAATAGGTCAACTTTTTGTCAGAATATCTCAACTGATTCGTATCATTACAATTTAAAGGGATAGTTGACTCAGTGAGCCGTTTTCAACAGTAAAAAGTTGTAAAAAAGTAAAAAATTTTGTCGATAATTAATGTGATAAGTTCATTATTTTTCATGTACAATTAGTACCTTTAAAAAGTAATTTTTCTACTTGCTGTCGACTGATGATGACATCACCTGTGCTAAGGAAGTAGGTAACGGCCAATCATGGTTCAATTTACTGACCAAACCCAGAAAACAGGTGAGCCATGATTGGTTACCTACTTCCTCACCACAGGTGATGTCATCAGTCGACAACAAGTAGAATAATTACTTTTTAAAGGTACTAATTGTACATGAAAAATAATGAAGGTACCACATTAATTATAGACAAAATATTAACTTTTTACTGCTGAAAATGGCTCAATGAGTCAAGTATCCCTTTAAAAGATATCCCAAACTTATACTGTACATTGTCCATGATAATGACCAAAAATTCACAAATAAATGGTGAAAAACAACAATTCACTGTAAATTAACATTTTCTCAACTGATTCAGATCATTCTGAACTTCAAAATGTTCAAAATTCCCCAAATTTACTCCCCCCAATTATTTTTCCCATGAGAAAACCTGAAATTCAACATTTCACAATCAACCCTCAATTATTACACTGCCACTTTTTTTTTTTTTTTTTTAATCCACATTTGCGGCGTGAAAACGCCCAAATTAACAGACGAGTTTTACAAAGTACCTCAACCCGAAATGCTCACCTTTTGACCTTTCCTACATTTCTGCGTCATCCTTTCAGTCCCGTGTCAGCTCTCTTTCTAATCGTAATTACGCCATTAAAATTCTTTGCCGATTGACTGAAATGAGTCACATGGTGGATTTAAAAAAACAAAAAACAAAAACAATATGGAGTTGCATGTTGACGATATGAAAAAGATGATTCAAGTGCAGTTGATGATTTTGGCCGCGCCTGAGCGGGGGCAGGCAGCCTGCGAGCAAGACTTGCAATCAGATCATGTGTCGGATCAACTTGATGCATAATGACACCAACCCAAACAAGGTGTAGATCCCCACGCAAATCTGCTTAAAAATCGATGGCCCCTCCCCTCCTTAAACCACCCCCCCCCCACCACCCGTGTCAAACGGCGTTACGTTGCCCCCCCACCCCCGTCACATTGGGAATATGGCATAGCGCCATATCCAACACATGGTTTGGACCTGTTGCTTTTGTGTTTCCAGTGCTGTCTAATGACCCCACCCCCCACCCCTGTCGACACCCCCCCCCCCCCCCAACCCCCAAACCCCCCACCCACTTTTACTCCATCCTCCAGTAGGCAAATCCTTCAGCTTTATTGCCCGGTCTCAAGGGCTGCAGGTGCACAGGCCACAAAAGAGAGAAGTTTTTTTTTGTTTTTTTTTTTGGGTTGGGGTTGCTGGGAATAGAGAATGGTTAGTCGGCAGATAAGAGAGGAAGGAACAGAGACCCCTGCCAGCCCCACTCTAGTTTAACCTCTTCACCCACCCATCTCGTACGTCGGAGCAGTTAGTCCGTATCGTCGGATCCACTTGACGCTCCATGCACTAGTACACTACATGTCCACATTTGTACTAGTACGTTGCATTTTGGCACTATTAGGACAATTCTGGGCACTACTAGAACGATTGTGTCCAGTATTTTTTTCCCTCAATTAGTACACAACTAAACCTTACTAGTAAACTAATGTGTTGCACTAGTAGTAACACCTATTAAGCATGTCTCACGCACGAGTAGCCTCCCTTGCAAGGATATAAAATAAATGCAAAAGATTTTCCATTAAATTGAACTTTTTTTTTTTACTTGTCTTATCCAGCTTGAGGCTGATGTACTACTATGCTTCCTCATAAGCGAATTCAGTGCACTCGGAAAACAACTATGGCACACTAGTATCAACTGAATCTTAGTAATTTATTCCACTACTCGTGCTACTTTTTCCATCCTAGTACACAATTAACCTCATTATCAAGGAAATTAAATGTGAAAAAAGATTATAATAGAGCTGTTCAAGTATTTATTCGATATACTTGACATCCATCTTAAGGTCTGTGCACTAGTAGGCGCTTTGTCCTCACTAGTATGACAACATCGGCTTACTAGTAGGGCAACTACATGTTAGTATGGCAAAACTGTGCCCTAATTAACATCGATGAGCTACTGGTACTTGTAATGACATAAAATGCTATCTATCCAGGACTTTGCTAGTACTAATAGTAGTGCACAGTTTTTCTTCACTAGTAACATGTTGTTGCACTACTTGCAAAGACAAACAAATAAGCTTGATATTAAATACATTTCCAAACAACTTTACGCACATATGTTTGAGCATTTATTTGATAGGGAAGCTACTAGTGCGTCGCACATTTCTACTAGTTGGAGCCTAGTAATGTCAAATGTGCAGCATAGCAGCTTACTAGTAGGCCACAAGTGGCACTCAAAAGTCCTCGAAAACAATGCTGGGAAGACACAGTTCTACTAGTGCATTGAATTGAATTGAGGACAAAAAGCGTACTAGTACCTTAAAATTACCAAGGCGATCCGATAATTGTGCGAGTGGTAGCACCTGGCACGACCAGGCATTCGTGTGCGCGCGTGTTCATGTGTGTGTGTTGGTCGAGCGGCCAACAGCCTTTTCTCCTGAGCCAGTAGAGGAGCATTAATGGAGGTACAGCTGTGCCCACTGAGGCTTGGACTACCTCATCCACATCCCACCCATAAACCCCACCCACTCCCCTTCCCTCCTCCCACCCACGAGCTGTGCACTGACTGATCGACCAATGAGAGCGCTTTAAAAAGTTGAGATGAGATTCGAACTCTGAAGCTCACAACTGTGATGTAATCACTAACTTTTTTTTTTTTCTTTTCAAAAACTTCCAAAGGGATGTATAGTATTTTTTATTTTTTTATTTTTTATTTTTTAAGGCTGGCTACTTGGGCTTCATGAGCCAAATCGTTTTTTAATGGTTTATTAGCGAGCCACATTTTACGCAAGGTAGTTTTGTTGTGTACGCGTCAACTAGCAATGCCGTAAATAATCTGACTTTTTCTTGCTCTTCTTCTGTCGCATTATTTTTGCCAGTTTGTGGGATTACCCCCCCCCCCCCCCCCCCCCAAATCTCCCCCCCCCAGGTTCTAGCACATGTATTTCAAAATAAAAATTGATTTCAGACTAACAATTGATCAAATATTTTTGGTTCAGTTTTTCTGTGAGGCCCGGTAGGAAATGGCCCCTGGCCCTGTAATAGTTTACAGCCTGGTGCTTGTGATGTGTGATTTAAGGGCTGACTTGGAGACAATCACAAGAAGGAATCATGCTATCTCATCTTTGACAAAACTTTTTTTTTTAGCTGTGCATTTCCCCGCATACTTGTGTTTTGGCATCCTCAGACTTGCATATTTTTGGATTAAAAAAAAAAAATCAATATAATATTTTTCATTTTCATATTTTAGTTTTAAACCACATTTTATGCTAATTATCTTGTGGAAAGTGGATAATGAATTTTTATCAGGATTGTATAAAGAATTTTTAGGGTTTAAAAAAAACAAAAACAAAAACACGGCAATGCATTTGAATGGCCGTCAATTATACATTGATGTTTACTATTCGCAGGCTGGGCTGGTCACTATCAACTGTAGGTGGGATGAAATATCCATGGTGTATAGGTAGGCACTCGCAAACGTGCAAACAGTTGGTTGGACTCCACCACTTTTCCACTAGTTGCCAAATGCACCACAAACTGTCATAGATGACGCGCAACACGCCCAATTGCAGATCACACAATTTGTTCGAGTGAGTGCACAATTTCAGATCTTAATGAATCAGGTGTGGACTGCGGAAGTTCACACGCCGTCCTGCGGCGTTGAGGAGACACCCAAGTCCTTCCACCCAGACCGAGCCACCTAACTGGGACGCACCTTTGCGATGGGGCAGACGTCTGGAGCTCGCTGGCACATGACGGTGAATAAACAGGCCACGCTGGCCGGCCGCCTATGTTACCGGAGCTGCCGTGTCTGGAACACGCCCACGGGGACAGGAATAACAGGCCGCTCCAGAACACGAGGACACCCGAGACGCCGTGGCAGGCATCGTACCTGCCTGCTCACTTTCCTTATCTTCCGTCCTAATCCTTGCTCGCTCGCTTCCACCATCTGTTTCCCGCAGGTTCGTGGCAAAAGTATGTCCAACATGCATAAAAACGGGGTCGCCGGGTGTCAAACTCATTTTTGTCGCCGACCACATTGGAGTGGTGGATGGACAATTGGTCCTCAAAAGTGCAAAATGAGAACAACTTGTCCTTAGGGGGGGAAAAAAATGCTCATAAGGTTAATTATGTACTAAGCAGGGTTATGGTAGTTTTGGAATTTTCATTATAGTTTTTCATTTGAATTATTATTATTATTATTATTTTTAGCCGATTTTATTTCATTTTCAGAGCGATTTTGTCATTTTTTCGCAGTTAATTTTTTTGTAAAAATGTTTTGTTTTAGTTGCATTTTTATTCGTTTTAGTATTAGTTTTAGTTTTTCCCTTAATTTTGTGTATTTCCGGTAGGCTACTATGTTTTTTTTTATCAAATCAAATCAAACTTTATTTATATAGCACCTTTCATACATTCAAAGGCCACTCAAAGTGCTGAACAATTAAAACATCCATAATACAATAAAAAGAAAAAGCCACCCCTCCCACCCATATCCCCATGATCGTACCCACAGACACACATGCAAACCACAACATGGCGGGGCACAGAAGAACCCTGTGAGGAAAGGCATCATATAAGGACTGTGTTGTAAAAACTAAAAAAAAAAAATTATATATATATATATATATATATATATATATATATATATATATATATATATATATATATATATATATATATTTATATATATATATTTTTTTTTAAACATCTTTAACAACCATCCACAAATTGAATACAGTCAACAGACTTTGAAGTCAAATTAGCGCAGTGCATAATACTACTTCTGAAGTTAGATGCAAAACAACCCTGAAGTCGTTAATCTAGTATGTGTTTGCATTGCATTTTTTTTTTTTTTGTGCCAACTTGACTTAAATTACAGTTGAGGAGTATTGAACACGGCTGTACGCTGTATTATTTTTTAAGACAAACAATACTTTTTCATTGAACTAAAAAGACGAGCAATTGTTCGTTGCATCACATTTAAGCCTGAATTTAGTGACAAAGCAAGGAAACTATCCAAGCCATTTAAAAAAAAATAAATAAAAAAATAAATAAATAAATAAATAAATAAATAAATAAATAAATAAATAAATAAATAAAAAAAACCTGGGAGGGACGTCAACTGGTCGCCAACCTTTTAAATTGGCTGCCGCTACATGATGTCGTTTCTGGTGACACAAAGTTAAAGGAATACAACTCCCAGATGACCTTTCAACCTTCCTTCTACCGGCTAAGAGCCGCGTTGTTGTCGGATGCTCAAGTAAATTCATTTGAAATCCACCCAAAGGCTAATGGATTCAATTAATTGTGACGAAATGGACATTTTTTGCTCCAATTGCAGTTTGTTACAGTTAGTTTTATAAACGTATAATGTAGTTTCAGTTGTTTTGTTTTTTTTGTTTTTTAATCAATTTCAATTTTTTTTTCCAATTTCAGCTTCAGTTACAATATTTCCTTTGCTTTTGTTAACTAAAATAACCCTGATAACAGATCAAAAGTGGCACTAGCAGTGGAAAAAAATTCATTCTACTCGTACTACTAGTGTGCTGATTTGTCTTACTAGTGGGGGAAAATAGTGCACTCGTAACCTTAAGCTGGATATCAACAGTAGCTATTGAATGAATGCTCAACCAGATTTCGGTAAGGTTTAATTGTGTACTAATGGGCCAAATGTGCTGCTTGTGGTGGAAAAAAAATCTTTCATAATACTAGTGCATGAGTGTTCAATCAGGGTGCTGAAATGTCTCAGTAGTGAGGAGAAAGAGGAAACTAGTACATGGACTTTAAGATGCATATTTATAATATCAAATACATAAATGCTGAAACATCTTTCGGGAATGCCACTGAAGCATTTTTTTGTTATAATCGTGTCATTAATGGTGGGAAAAACATGGTACTACTAAGAAAGTCATTCTACTAGTGCACTAAATGGTCTTACTAGTAAACGCTCAAACGGCTTCTGATAGCCGTCATACCGCACACAATTTCACGTAAAAGCTGTTGGGGATCAAGGCTTTGGATCAAGTATTAAAAATGTGTTTACATTTACATGAAAAATGTTTTTTTTTCTTTCCCTTAAAACTCTTTTATGCCTTTAATAAATCACTTACCCACCCACCACACTGTGGCCCCGCCCCCTTCCCCCGACTTCTTTCCTCTGCCCGAGCTATTAAATCAGCATCTTGACCCCGCAACCCCAGGCCGCGACCATAAAGAGCCCCCCGTGGTCAGCAAGGCCTGATTGTAACATTTGAATATGAAACGGAGGGGCATGGAAACAGCCCCCCACCAAAAAAAAAAAAAAACTCTCAACTCACGGGCCTGACTCGGCCGCCCAGCCCAAGGGCCCATCCAAGAACATGAGGATTTACTTGGACTTGAGAAGTCTGAAATTGGTGTGTGAGGGTGTTTTAGGGTGGTGGTGGGGGGGTGGGGGGGTGGGGGTATCAGGGTAGGGGCTGAGTGAGAGTGAGGGGTGGAGTGGGTTGGGGGGTTTAGTGGAGAAAGAGCGGGTGTACATTTGAATAAGACAAGAAGCAATCGGTGTTTGCATGACAAAGGAGGCCGCCATCTCCCCCTGATTGGTGTCACAGTGCGGCACTAAAGCCATGCGGACACCCCCCCCCTCCCACTCAAATTCCCCCATCAACCCCCCAATGCGTGGACCGTCGTCATGTTTATGCGGCCAAGGTGTGACGTCGTCATCGTCAGGTTTCGGCTTAACAACTTTGTGCGCATTTTCTTTCAGCCGAGAGCATTTTTGCATTTTTTTTTTTTTTTTTTTTTTTTTTTTTTTCTGACGACGCATTTACAATTTCAAGTTAAGGTCAACTCTCCACACGCTCGCCAGTTTGTCGGCTCTAAAAAAAATCTAGACAACTTTTCAATGTGGTACATGCTATTTTGATTTTAAACCTACGTCGTGGAATTTTAGACGAAACTACAACAAAAAATCACAATAATTAAGTGCAGTCAACTTAGATTTGTCAGTTTTTTTTATTTACTGTTGTAATCATAATCAGAGAGAAATGTCTCATCAATGCAACTTTGTCAAAAAGCTTTCTTTTATAATTGTTAGATCATTTTACTATATTTGTTAACTCATTCACTCGCAGCCATTTTCACTGAAGCAACCCCCTTCACTCTCGGCTGTTTTACTGGATTTTGACTGATTTTGCATTTTGTGTTAAAATTGGTCAAATGTTCTTTTAAAGTCTTTAAAGTAAATTGAACGGAATTCAGGTTTGAAGATAAGTGCAGACAATGTGCAAAGACTTACAAATTGTGTTGAACAAAATTGTCCAAAATCACCAATTTAGTTTTCCTGATTTATTTATTTATTTATTTTACCAGCTTCCAACATGAGTCCCCACACCCCAATACAAGAACTTAATTTGCATCAGAAGCTCTCCGACGTAATTGCAAAATGCGGTAAGCAAGCTAGTTACCACATTCATACACCCCAAAAATGCATCTTCCATTATAGGGTAGTCCTTTAGAGTGCCTCATTGTCAGCTTAGAGTGTGCGCACGTCATTGAAAGAAAGAGCAAGGAAGGTTTTTTTTGTTTTGTTTTGTTTTTTTGTTTTCAAATCTGCCAATTTTTTTCTTTTTAGAATTGGACCACTAAAACAAATGACCTTTTCTTCTGCATAATGAACTAAGACGCACCTGTTGACGTGGAAACGAGCATAAAATGAATTGATGCGATAAAGCAAGTTCCATGGGATCTCGTGAGCTTTGATTGCACATTTGAACAAAACGGGAGAAAATGCGGTCGAACGTGTCGACACCCGTTTGGCCCTGCTGAGTTTCAGCAGAGCTCAATTTTCTTCTTTTTCATTTGGATCTCAACTGCTAAAAGCGAGGGAAAAAAAGTGTGCCATCCACGACCACACGTTCGTCAATCTTCTCGTGTTGAGATAAACAAGGGCAATAAAACCATTATTGGCACAATCACGTCCTGCAGATAAGTGATAGGAGAGCAAACAGTAAGTAGCGCAGATTTATTTATTTATTTATTGACTTTATCTCCGGGCCGCCGCAACAGATCCTAGCATGCCGTCTCGTTCGGCGGCTCGTCGTTACAAACCATCTCATTATTCACCTGAGGCGCGAAATCCGCCACCCTCTCAGGTGGCCCCCCACCCCCACCCTCACCCCCGGCACCACCGCGGCCCACGCAGTCCCTCTTCACGGCACTGGACGGGAACAATGACAGAGCACAAGATGAGAGGGGATCATGAGTAGGCAAATCCGAGGGGACCGCCGGGGGGGATTTCACAGCTCGATAAATTTGGACAATTTGTTGACAATCCCTTTTTATTAGCAGTCCCGCGGGAGGGGGCATAAATATTGATGCTATTGCCAGATAAGCTGCAGCTAAGTCGCGCCGCTTAGCGCAAACGCTCACAACTTTTTTTTTTTTTTTAGGTCCAGTGGAGATAGCTTGCAAAGGACCCACTCATTCATAATCCTTACATACATACGCATCCATAAACACTATATATATATATATATATATATATATATATATATATATATGTGTGTGTGTGTGTGTGTGTGTATAAATATAATAAAAATAGAAATAAAAACTGATAAAAAATTTTATTCAAAAAATTATATATATATATATATATATATATATATATATATATATATATTAATGCTGTCACTGGAGAATATTTTTAGAATCAATCCATCGCTTATTCTATCAATTAATCAACTAATCATATTCATTTTAATTTTGCATTACTTACAAAAGGAATCCCCTACCCGATTACTGTTTATTAACCAGTGATTGGTGTTTATTTCGTACTTTCGTCATTCATCTTATGTACTGTATGTGCAGAAGGCCGGTGAGACTTCCCTGCGGGCCACACCTCCAAGAGAGATGGCCCGACTAACTCTCCATGGCAACTAATCAATAAGTGACACAGTCAGTCAGCAGTTAAGTGCGTTCAACAATCCCCTCGCCCCCCAAAAAGAGGTTCCCAGGGTTACACTCAGCTACACATTTTAAACGCTGGCAAACGTATAATGAGCGCTTGCGCAATCGAACGAGAGAAACTAAAAAGTTGATCGAGGTCACGTTTCACCCCGTGATATGGGTAAAGCACAATACAGTGGGTAAAAATTGGTTTTAAAAAATGGTTAAAAAAAACATGGATGAAAGGATGGAAAAACTAGCAATTTTCATATAAATTGAATTTTTTTAAATTAATTATATTAGAATGATAAATCATCATTACCGCCTCAGTCATTACATTATTATTATTATCATTATTATGTGACTGCTGCCCGCAAAGCAGTAGCGAAGCTACTGCTGCGGAGCAGTCACATATTAGTATCCAGAAAAACGGCGTTTCTTATTATTTTTCTTTATTATAATATCCAACAATCCATTTTCTTGACCGCTTATTCCTCACAAGGGTCGCGGGGGGTGCTGGAGCCCATCTCAGATGGCTTTGGGCAGTAGGCGGGGACACCCTGGACTGGTTGCCAGCCAATCGCAGATTATTACTATCATAATCATCATCATTATTATTATTATTATTATTATTATTATTATTATTATTATTATTATTATTATTATTATTATTATTAACACAAACCAACAGACCCCAAATTCTAATTATATTATATATAGTTTCCTAATAATTTCATTTTTGGGGTTCTAAATTTTTAACCTGAGGATATGTTTATGGTTTTGTTTTGTTTTTTTTTTGTTTTTTTTTGTTTTTTTGGTCACAACATGAGTTGATAATAAACAATATGACAAAATAATAAAAACGTAAATCATGATATGGATCTTTTTTCGGAAAAAATAATTTATCTAGATTTTTATATGATTAAAATAACTATAATATAATACCTATAAATAAAAATTGATATAATTAAATTATTTTTAATGTAATTAATGCAGAATTGTTTCAATTAATTTATCATAGATAATGACAAATATTTGATAAATAACTTTGCATATGAATGTACAATTATTTTATTAATTTGTTATGACTCCGTATTAATTATAACAATAAAATATAATTTTCCTTGAAAAATTACCTTTTTTTCCCCCCTTTTTTAGGTCATCGACCAATGGCCTACCTGGCCTATTCAGTTGATTCCGCACCAAACAGACCAGGGTGCGTGCGTGTGCACGCGTGTGGCACGTGAAGGTGCACGAACACTCTCCCCCCTGACAAAAGCCACACGATCGGAGGGCTCCTCCCATTGTGCGTCTGTCAATCCCCATTTCCCTCTCACTATCCTTCCACAAGCGCTAATCAATAGCTGTGTCCTAGATGAGCCGCCTAATCTCCCCCTTCGTCGCCCCCCCCCGGAGCCGGACGGCATCTCGGCGCACTGTCCCAAGGCGCACATGGCGTGGCCCCATTTCCTGCCGCCTTCCACGAACGACGGGTCACAAGTGGCGCTCAGAAGACGTCGGGTTCGAGACGAGGCTGCATGCTCCAGTGTTCCGAGACAAACGTTAATGTGCGCCGCAGAAAGGGACCATCTGTACTAAAACGCACTCGACTCTCATCGCAAGGCCTTCTCTCGGTCCACTTGTGCCCGTTTGTAGCCATGGGGCTTCGCGCTCGAAGGCAACGTCCGTACGAGTGCAGCGGTCACCCGACTTGAGAGTATTTTCAATGACGTTTAAGATAAGCTCACCTTTACTCGTACCACAATGGCGGAATATGAATTTACTTTCAAACATAAATCAAAGACATATTGTGTATTTAAAACAAGCAAACAATCAACAGCCCGCTAGCCTAATGCTAGCATAAAACGGAATAGGTCATCGACACGCTAACGGTTAGCATTAATAGGTGTGGTTTTAGAATGGATGTAGACAGATAAATACAACAATACTCACAGGTATACAATCTTTATCCACTTTGAAAGCAATATTCCAACACGTGTCAAACCTGAGGCCCGGGAGCCAGATTCGGCCCACCACATCATTTTATGTGGCCCAACACAGGCAAAGCATGATGTGCTTGTCGACTTGATGCTTCTTGCTTAATTCCGTCTCCCACAGAAGGAGCGAACGTTTGCAAAGTGAGCCAATGTTGATTTCTCCTCAGTTTGTTCAAGGTCGCAACATTTGCTAAACGTTCACAATATCCAGAACAATATCCAGAATGATGTACTCCTTTTATTGACATGTAATATTTTGCGTTCATTTGTTAAAGTCCGTTTTAGGTCAGTAATGTTTTGGATAACTCAAGCAAAGGTTGGCTTGTCCTCCTTTGTCCCTTATAAGTAGTGTTGTTCCGATACCGTTTTTTGGCCCCCGATACCGATCCCGATACCCAGCTTTGCAGTATCGGCCGATGCTGATACCATACCGATACCTATGTTTTTTTGTTTTTTTTTACTCAACATGAAAAAGCTATCCTGCTATTGGTTCAGAGCATAAAAGGGCCAATAGGATATCTTAGATCGGCATGCAGTGAGCATGTCACATATCAGTGAATGTAGTGCACGAGCACAACACAAGATGCTGCATCCAAAATCCTATATTAGTGTTGGAATTAATGGTATCGGCAAGTGACTTGTGAGTTCTCACTGATACCGATACCACTGTTTTATTGCAGTATTGGCGCCTCTGCCGATACCAGTATCAGTATCGGAGTATCGGTATCGGAACAACACAACTTATAAGTGAGCCAAGTTTTGTCCTTACGTGACCTTGAGATTCCAGTGTGATGTTTAGGCCTTTCCATGAATTTGCAATAATGCATTTAACAGGAATTAACTTTCTGGTTTCTGATTGGCTGAGATCCAGACGGACTCTCGTGCCAACTGTTGCGCTGTCACATGTTCTTGCAAAATTGTTTTGAAGAGTAAATAAAGAGTAAATAAATAAATAAATACCTGTTTACTGTGCATGCTGATCAAAAAGTTTGAAGTGAGTCGGACGTTGTTCTGCAAAGAGAGAAAAAAATAAAACAGAAGCAAATGTCAGGCACTTTGCTTTGAGCTGTTTGTGTGATCGGTTCGCTGTTTGTTTGCACAGCGACAAAAGAGGCAGCGAGCCTTATTACGGTCATATTAGACGCTTCTGGCACAGAGTAAACACAGCTTGACAGGCAGACATGTTAATGGATCACCTAAAGCACCGAGGTCATCATCAGGCCAATGAAAGCCGTGTTGACTTCTTTCTATTGTACAGACAAATAAAGCATATTATTGAAATCTGAATTCATTTTTAGTGACGGGAATTTTTTTTTACCTTGATCATGATCATCAACAACTGTTATGTGTTTTTTTTTTCTTCGATTATAGAAGAAACACCATGATGTATGTCGTGATGGCTGACAAAAGCAGCAGGGTGAATTCTGACATCTTTTGGGTCATATTATCCGCTTATACTCAGCCAAATGCTTCAGAACTCATTGGACGGTGCTTCACAGTGCAGATGGACAATAACCCGAAGCATACTGGGAAAACAACCAAAGGGGCAAGGAAGTAGTTGGCGCAGTAATTGACTGCGAAAGACTTGCAACCACAAAGTACAGGAAGTCCTCAAGTGAAGGCGCACTCGACATAAACAGTTTCGACTTTACAACGGTCCACCATTTTTCCCCTCGTCTGCTATTTAGCCCTTAGCTAGTGCTAGCGCTTGTGCACTTGTGGGCGTATCTTTGGCTTTTTTTGCCCTCTTTTTTCCACATCACGGCCCCAAAGAAGAAAGCTACATCGTCTACCAATGCTGGTCCAGCCAAAAGAAAAGCAATTACCATGGAAACGAAGCTAAAAATCATAAAAAGACACAGACGAACATTGGCAAAGACTTGGGTTTCAGACAGTCGTATATCATCTTATTTATTTGTATTTTTAATGTATTTTAGTTTTTATGTAAATTATTTTGATGTAAGTATTGAATTTAATGGGGAAATTCAACCTAAGTCGAAATTCGGGTTACATCGCTGGCGTAGGAACGGAACTCGGACGTAACTCGAGGACTCCGTGTATTCAAAATTGAAATTGTGATTTAGGATTTCTTAATTTGGATGTTTGTTTGGCCACTAAATTTGGACGTTGCGTTAAAGCTGAACGTCTGCAGTTAAACGCACATTTTATTTGTTCCCATTCAAATGTCCTAATTTCCAGTGTAATGGTGTTTAGAGCCCAAAAAAAAAACACGAGAATTATGCCCGTGTCCTAATATTTATGCACCTGACTTGGTTGATCAAAATCTGAGGGGGAAAAAAAATGCTGAGTAGATCGATTTTTTTTTTTTTTTTATTTTCATTACAAACTGACGCCCGAAATCTGTAAAGGTTTGGTTTGTGGGAAGGTTTGAGTTTGTTTTCTTCCCAGCGACAAACAAGCACCCAAAGTCGCTGCTGGGCGGATGCGTCTTGTCAAGCGGCGGCGGCGGCGGGCCCTTTCAAACGCTTCCCACTCTGCATTCCTTGCGGTTGTGTAAGGCATGCCGATTCCACCGCAGCTATCATTAATGAGACGTGGTGCAACAAGGGAAAAAAGTCCGCGCATGCACACCTGACAAAGAAGGAAAACCGAAAAAAAAATCAAAAGGGATGAAGATGACCGGACGGGATGTGCCCGTTTTGGGTCTCTCAGTGGGTCAAGCCCCGAGAGCGTTGACCCCAGGAGGATTTGATGCCATTTTCCCACGCAGGGAGTCGACCTGAGAGGAGCTTGTTAACAACATCTGCCCCAGTTCAGGGAGATTAACCCCCACCCCGACCCCCGCGCACACACACACACACTGCTCACTCCTGTCAATCTTGCCGGCGAGCGAGTCCCGACCACTCGGGGACCGAGGCGGCTTCAGGCCCCTGCGGGCTGGGCTCCAAGGGCCCTCCCGGAGATCCCAGCCACAGCAGATCAATACGGAGGCTGTGTTCGCAATCGCTCACTCGTTGCCTAATCGCTGGACAGTCCAGACCCAATCGCCATAGCTGGAAGACCACAATCATATTAAAAAAAGAAGACGAAGACATTTTTTAGTACTTTTAATCCTACCACACACTTTAAATCTATTAAAAAATGCTCTTTTGAAAGCATTCCTCTGAAGTATTAGTGATAATATGAGGAGTACTTTAAGTATTCCTTAAGTTGCACACTCACTCATAAAATTCACCAATTTAGAGCGTGCTTGCTCTAGGCTGAAATTTACTGTAAAACTTTCACAACAGCTTTACAGTACAGTGGACCCCTGCGGAAATTGGCGCTTAATTGGTCATTGAAAATAGTATTTTAACCCGAAATTTCAGAAAATATTTTTGAGGCTTACAAAAGCGAGATAAAGCTCATTTTTTTACGATGATACTTAAAGGAAGGCTCCTTTAATTTTACATGTATGGCTTGATCGGCAGTAAATAGTTAGTTTAGCTACGAAAAATGCATAAGAGCTGAAGAATACACCCTTATATTGATTTATTTAACTTTTCTTCAACATAGAAGTACTTCCGTGTTGCAACGCCCCCGAGTGGTGACGTCACTAGTGTGTATACTCGCTTGGCGAACAGTAGTTCACGCAGACATAACAACGGGGAGGACACAAACTGTCACTTATGCCTTTGTGTATTGCAAAATTTTGCAAGGCGTCGGCAAGGAAAAACCCGCGAGACCCCCTTAAAAAAAAAAAAAAAAAAAAAAAAAAAAAAAACCGACATGAGTAGAAGGACAAGCAGGCGTGCGCGCAGCGAACATTTCAGGCATGAGGACTTACATACAAAATATGTTACAATTTGAGATGGGGTACGCCACACGCCTAATACTAAAGCCCAACGCAGTACCGAGTATCTTTAAAGAACCAGACGTGGGAAATAATCAAGCCGATGGAGGATCTCTGGCGGCTACTTCTGCTAGCAACACGGAGCTCACTCTCACAACAGCCGGCACAAATCGAGTCCCTCCCTACGGCCACTGAAAGATCTCGGAGAAGCGAAGCAAATGTAAAGCGAAAGGTAGGCATGTTTCGGGGGTGGGGGGGCATTCGTTATTATACTGCACGGACTGTTTTATTTCATAATTCATTTGAAGGTGGCCAACGCAGGGGCACGTCGGCACGTTACCGTAATGCACAGTATTAACAATCGTTGGGGCGGCTGGCTTGACTTCGTCTTTTCGAGTGGCGGCTGGCCTGACCGCAGTGGGACGCTCCGCAAAAAAAGAAAAAAAAAAAAAACAGCTAGGGGAGGTTGGGTGCTGTAACGACGATACATTTAATTTTACTATTTTTTATTTTTCCTGAAATATTTCGTCAGTTCCACACGTTTTGCATTGCTCGTACTGTGTGTCACATTACCTGTTGGATATTTGCTCCTCCAAGACTTTTCTTCTTCACATCTTTCATCGCAACCAAAGCTATCCTGAGAATGTCTATTTAGTATTGCCATGTTGAATGTCTGATGTTCCAGGATGCAGTTGAGATTGTCCGCAAGGAACCGATCCTCGAGTTTTTTCATTTCCAGACAGCACACATTCATTTGCGGATTGTCCATTCATGTGCAGCTCCCGCACGAACACCACTCACCCCCCGCCTGATTCACTCGTTCGTCAAAGTTTATTTTGTGCCCGAAAAGACCATCTGGCGCCACAACTTTCACATCCAAGGCAGACTTTCCTTCGGTAGAGTTATTTTGTCGTGTTGGCTCGAAGCGATAAGGTTTAATCCTTCCGGGTTTGACGCGAGATGCACGGCTGCGTTGCATAGTGCTTCCATAGTGTAGCGTTTACACACTAGTGACGTAAACATCCGGGTTATTTAGTCACGTGTAACAAACATGCCGGCGTTCGATTCATTTTAACATCGGTTTAAAAGTTATTAAATGTACATAAAAAAATAATCACGTCACCAAATTAATTATTGAAAAAGTAGCAACTTTTTGCTGCTAAAAATGGATCAATAAGTAAAGTGTTCCTTTAAATGTACTTCCCGTTTCCATATCCTGTCACCAAAAAGCGAAGCGCCAAGAGTCTCCGTTGGTGAAAATACTCAATTCAACTTTTTTTTTATAGCGCACTTTAAAAACAGCCATAGATGCATGCAAAGTGCTCCTATATACTGTAAATATTTGAACCAAAAAAGCTAAAAAACACAAAAAACAAACATATTAAACGTATTAAATTCAAGTTTCATGCCGAGTCGTCATAGGAGTTAAAACAAAACCAACAGTGATTAAGAAAAAATTATTTAATATTTTACACAATAAAATAAACTATAACTAACTTTAATTGAAACCAAATTGTTTTTTGTTTTCATCTTTGTCAATTCATTTCAGGCACAAGATTTCCATGTTGATTGTAATTATTATTATTATTTATTTATTTATTTTGGTCTTGCAATGTCCGTACAGGACGGTCAAAAAGTTGTTTGACAATTGTCATTTACTTTACTTTATTAAACAATGCTTTGTTTTCTTTGTCTTGCACTTGTCTAATATGCCACACATTTATTAAAAAAAAAAAAAAAAAGAACACTAAAACCAATAAACTACTTCATACGTGAAAATGAAGCATTTTTGGGGGGAGCAAAAAACAAAAACAAAAAAAACTAATAACAAGCTTTCTCTAATATTTAACCAATACGAACTGAATTAAAAAAAAAACTAAAGTCAAAACAAAATAATCTAACAAAAAACTCCTAAACTGCGTTCTGGCCGAGTTGTGAAGACGCCCGCAGTCCGATTCCCCAAAGGCAGTCGAGTCAGCCGTTCCTTTGCTCGGTCGCCGTCGGCGGCAGGAGATCCCACGTTTGAGATTACGCAAAGGAGGGCGTGGCCGTGGCAAAGGGCGTTCCCCGCGGCCGAGAGCGGCCCGGCCGGTCGAGCAGGCGTCCCGGCCGTGACGTCATCGCCACAAACGGCGTTTCTCTAATGACTTTTTCCACTCATCATGCTGACGCAGGCCAAGAAGAAAAAGAAAAGAGCAAAGCAAAGGCATGTCGTGACACAAGACGAGGACGAGGACGAGCAGGCGTATGTAGGCCAGTTCTACTCAAAATGCGGCCCAGGACACACCAGGGGTCCCACAAACATACCTTGGGGGTCCGTAAAATCATCGGCAAATAATTAGGTTGGATCATTTTCAAAAGTGTTTTTCTTTCTTCATTTGTTCAACTTTGTTAATACTAATGCAACTTATTCTTGTAAGATTGTGAGACCGACAAAATACGTCTTTGCTCTTGTCGGTCTTTTGAAAATTTGGCTTTATTCTTGTTTTGTTTTTTTAACTCAAGACAAAACAAGTGTCTGTGCTTGTAATGGCTACGAGTATTTTTGTTTTGTTTAGTTTTTCATGAAAAATAAACAAGTTAGTTGAAGTTAGTTTTACAGAATAAAATGCATTAGACAAATAAAGTGGTATTTTGGAAATCCACTTTTTAAAATACAATAAAAATCAAAAACAAATTATTTCAACTTTCTTCATTCACTCATTAAATTTGGACCGTCATAATATTATTTCGTTTGAAAAAATACATCTTATTTTTGTAGGATTACACTTTTTGACCCTGGCAGAATACGTCCTTGCTCTTCTTATAAAAGAATATGAATTATTTTTCTTGAAAGAAAGAAAAAAACAAGTCACAGTCTAGTATGATATTAAAGTCAAAAAATAAAATGAGAAGAATTTTTCTATTTGATTGGAGTCCTGTTTTTTTTTCTACAGTATTTTTTTAAATTCACCAACATAACTTACTTTACTCAAACTAATAATGTTTTGACTTTACTCTTGAAATAAGACAGACAACTCAGTTGGAAAAAAACATTTAGATAGATAGATAGATAGATAGATAGATAGATAGATAGATAGATAGATAGATAGATAGATAGATAGATAGATAGATAGATAGATAGATAGATAATTTTTTTTCACAAATGTGCCGTTTTCTTCTCCCAAAAAAATATACATTTTATGACAACTTTATGGCATATTTTCTGTAAAATGGTTCTGATGATGATTGATGCCAATGATTCTGATGCCAATTCAATAGTAATTATGATCAAATCAGCCTTGAGGATTATGAGGCCATTTTTTGCACAAGTGCTCCCTGGACCCCCAAAGCATGCGACACCCACGCATGATGCCAAGGATGGAGCGCGAGGGGGGAATCTGCTGAATCCAGGATGTGCACCGCCTATAATTGGGTTCGTTTTTGGAGAGACGGGGGTTAAACAAACAGGGCCTGTGAGGTCATAGGCAGATGGAAGTGGGATAGGCCTGCACTTGCTGAGTGGGCACCAGAGACACAGAGAGAGAGAGAGAGAGAGAGAGAGAGAGAAATCTTGTTTTGAAATTGAATACTGGGAGGAGAGAAAATAGGTAATGATTTGATTTGATCTCTTATACATACAGTTTATGTATTTTCTTTTCAAACAAAGTTTGTTGTCAGAGGGAGAGAGAGAGAGAGAAAGGCCCCCTGGGTACTCATTGGGGGGCTAACATGGATGGCCTCATTGCCAGAACGTTCAGTCAGCGGCGAGGTGCCGTCCCATCCCGTCCCGTCTAGTACAGCCGCACAAGTGCACACACACATACACACCTTTCTCACATATTTTCGCTCTCCAAAAAAAAAACTAATTACTAATAATGATAGAAAATGAGTCATCACGAGCTCCGCCAGGGCAAAAGTTCCCATCGGCCCGCCTTTTTTCATGAAGCATTTTCCTTCTCGTTTGTACTGTAAATATGGCATGACTCAAAAAGTGTTTGATTTGCGAGCTTTGGTGCTGGGGGACAGAATTGTTGGTTTTGATCAGAATCTAAACCGCTGCAGATTGTTCACTTTTTTTGTTTTGCAGATGTGGAAATAGCTTGAAAAATGTTGTGACTGGATCGAGCTGACACTTATTTGCGTCGCGCGATTTTCGTTCCCAGTGCAAAGTGCAGTTTTACCTGAATACGAATGGGTGGAGTTTCTTCTTTTGCTGGACGGTACAGGTAGAAAACGGCGTGGGAGGTTTACATCCACGAGATCACGAGAGCACAAAGCACATTTAAAAAGGACGTGCAAGAAGATCTCTGCACCACAAACATCCGCAGAGTCGCAACTGAGCCGCAACTTAGACCTACTTCTATTTGGTCTAAATTCGAGTCTACTTTCTGCTACTAGCGTGTCAGGTGCAGTGGCGGCGCTGTGAATTAGTAAACGGCCGGAACGCCCAGCGAGGCACAGCGTGGTTTGCCAAATTCCCAGCCACGGGAAAAACTCGACTTGCTTGAAAATGAAGACATGGCGGTTTTTAGTGCCCAACGCACATGCTCCTGTCAACCAAAATAGGAACCACGTGACCTGAATTCAAAATTGTATTTGGGAAGGTTACATTTGATGATTGTCGCCAGTACAAATTCCATATGGCGATGAATGTGTCAGAATCATTTTTTTACACAAACATAATAATCATCTCTCCAATCGCATCCCATTTGAACATTGCGAGTTTGCTGCGTGCATTACAGCTCAGTCTGAAATGGTCAAGCAGATTTGATTGGAATCTGAAAACCGCAATGTCAAACTAGATTTGATTCAGATCTGATCTTGGTCATGTCAAAGAAGATTCCATTTGGATGAGATTAAATCTAGATCTGAATCCTGTAAATTTCAAACCAGACTTTTGTTCAGCATCCAAACTTCTTTATGTCAAATCAGATTTGATTCGGATTTGATCCTGTAATGTCAAACCAGATTCAACTGGAATCTGAACTCTGCAATGGCAAGAAAGGTTTCAGTGGGTCCCATCTTTGTAATCCATCCATCCATCCATTTTCTTGACCGCTGATTCCTCACAAGGGTCGCTGGGGGTGCTGGAACCTATCTCAGCTGGCTTTGGGCAGTAGGCGGGGTACACCCTGAACTGGTTGCCAGCTAATCGCAGCCCAACTTTGTAATGTCAACTTGATTTGATCGGATTCCTACAAAGTCGAACCAGATTTTGTTAAATCAGTTGCCAACAATGTTGAACCAGAATGGATTCTGATCTTATCCCTGTAAAGTCAAACCACACTTGAATGGGGTCTGAACCCCACAATGGCAAACCAGATTTGATTCAGATCTGATCCCTGAAATGTGAAACCAGATCTAATAGGAATATAATCCCTACAAAGTCAATCCTGATTTGATTCAAATCAGATCCCTGCAATATCAAACCAGACTGAATTGTAATCTGATCTGTGTAATGTCAAACTAGGTATAAATGTGTACCTATGCCTCTAAAGTCAATCCTGATTTGATTCAAATGTCATCCCTGAAATGTCAAACCAGATTTAATTCCAATCATTTCCCTGCTATGTTGAACCAGAATGTATTGATCTATTCGCCGTAACATCAAACCAGACTTGAATGGGGTCTGCAACCTATAATGGCAAACTAGATTTAACTCAGATCTGATCCCTGAAAAAAAAAGTTTTTTTGTTGTTGTTTTTTCGGTGGACTCAAAATTTCAAGGCAACATTTAGATAACATTTTGAATTGGCCAATTCAGCTCAACGTTTCAAATTTTTGCTGAGTGAAATTTGTATTTCCTGCATTTGACAACAAGGAAATACAAGTTGACCAAACGGTTGTTGCGAGGACCGAACGCCAAATTTAAGAAAGTCATAGCAACTTGCTTACTTTGTTTGCGCTCACGATGTTTGCCATGAATGCCGAATTGTAATTTTTTTTTTTCCAATATTCATTAACGTTTTAGGGCCAAAAATAGACCAAAATTGAAACCATAATATCTTTTTTCATGATTACTTCACACATACAAACACCTCACACACAAACGTGTTACGTTAAGAAGCAAAGGATGTGACAAACTAATTACCCCCCCCCCCCCCCCCCCCACACACACACACACACACACACACACACGCAAAATAATCATAAGAGTCCGCGAGTGTGATCGTGTGTGACGGGCGGCTGCAGGCACACTGGACTGACTTAAGAAGGACTCGGGGCCAGCGACTGCAGGGGAGGTCCGGCTAATCTTGCGCTCCAAAAGGTGCGCGCGCGCAAAAGCGGGGGCTAATCCCGGCTGCCGTGCTCGGCTTGTGGATCAAGTCGGCGAGTGTGGGAAGGCCAGCGGGGACGCCGACGCACGCATGCGTGCATGTGCTCCCCAAAAACTCCTTTGGTGGCCGCCACTGCTCATTGATGGCAAAAATGCAGCGCAACAGCAGGACGCCTCGCCTCATTGCCATTTAAGATATACACCCGAGTCACGTTTTGGGACTCGAGTCAATCACTTGAAAAGGGCACATGTGCAGATTCAGAATTGAAATGATTGATTCCGTCTGTGTTGGTTAGCACTTTTTAATGGGCAATTTTGAAGACGCCCCTGCTGACTTTTGCATTTGATGTTTTTCAGATCTAGTCGACTAATCGTCATCTGATGAGTCATTTAAAAAAAAAAAAAAAAAAAAGAACATTTTCAAAAGACAAGAAAAAGCAACAAATTAAATAAATAAGAAGAGCTCAGTTGCTTTGATTCAACATTTTCCTGACACAAGAAAAACACTATTTTTAGCAAGCACATTGCTACATTTTTATTTATATTGTATGTTAAAAATGACTGGCAATGAATCTATTATCCTAATGATGTGCAAGATATTATATACGATAGATGATTTGAAACGTTGCTTCAATTACTCACAAACGCTTAATTGAACTCATAAGTATACTTTTTTTTAATGACAATAAAGCTTGTAAAACGTGCCAATGTTGATCATGTCATATTAAAATATCTCATGCATTGTTAATAAACGTCAATATTGTTGTTAAGGGGTTCAAATTGGAAGCCTTTGGCTCTTTATTTGTGAAATACAGTCAAAGTGAGAATAGATTTGTGACCGGAAACACATCCAATATAAAACCAAGAGTCTCAAATGCGTGTTTCATACAAATTTATTCGGCTTTTAAGAATAGAGGATGGTCTTAAAATATGTAGAAACGTCCGTTTAAATTAAAAAAAATAAATTCACTCCAGAAAACGAGTGAACTTGACACTGCCAAAAAACAAAATACAAACATCTCAGAAATGTACAAAACAAATGTGAATGTATTTTACACTTGACAAAACAAGCTAAGAAAAAAAAAAAACGAGTGGGGGGGGGGGGGGACTATAAATAAAACTTGCGCTTGCGACCAGCACAGTCTTAATATTTCATTTCAAACTAAAAAAAAAAAAAAAAAAAAAAAAAAAAAAAAAAATGTGGCTGGTGAGAGGAAAGAAAAGGTCTACAAGTCTGTACAGCTGACATTCTACAAATGAAGTGTAAACATTTTTGTTGTGAAATAAACCGGCCTCTTGACGAAGCCACTTTGCCTTTTTCCACGCACACATGAAAATGCGGCAGCATTTCATCTAAGAAGTTCGATTCTTCGACGTCACTTTGATTGCTTCAACTCGGCGTGATCACAAAAGCTGCGATGCAATTTCCTCTGCTGGACTCGCCGCTCTCAGTTTGAGTCCAAAACGGCACAACAAGAACAAAACAATATTGCGTGTGAGAAAATTGTTTTTGTTTGTTTTTGGGCAGGGTTGTCAAACTGATTTTGATTGTGGGCCACTTAATGTTTTATCGCTTCATTTTATGGCGTAATTTCTTAAAAATTAAATTCAATATTAGGTCGTGATGAACAATTTTTTACCCATATTGGGCTGTTTTTTTTTAAGACACGGTAAATTCAGGTTAAAAGGGAAGGAATCGCTTGCAAATTTTAGTGCAGGTTAAACAAATCCAAGTCGACTTTTTTACGGCCGGACGTGGCCCCCAGGCCTCGAGTTTGACACCCTCCGCTTTACAGCAATCAAAGTTCAAGTATCCAAGTACTTTTGTTTGTTTGTTTGTTTTTGACGGTGTAAAAGGTCTTTGCGCGCAAGACATGTCCGCGGGCGCTCAGATGTGCGTGAGAGGAAGGGTCCCATTGACGCCCGTGCCGGCGCTCTGGTAGTGGGGGTGCACGCTGTGTAACCGGCTGCCCTGCAGGGCCGAGTGCTCGGCGCTGTCGCCGCCGGGCGGCAGGTACATGCTGATCATGTCCCTCAGGTCGCCCAAGCAGGGCCGCTGCGAGTGCGACGTGATGGCGGGCGGCGGCGAGCTGGGCTCGCTCTTGCACATGGAGCCCAGGCCCAACGGGTTGGGGCTCCCGGCGGCCCCCGCGGCGGCGGCGGCGGCGCTCACCACGGCCGCCTGCGGCGCGCCGTACGCCGCCGCCGGGGACATGCTGTAGGTGGAGGCCGCGCTCATGTAGCTCTGCGCCGTGCTCATCATGGGGTACTGCAGCGAGGCCATCTCGTAGCGGTGCATCTGCTGGATCTGCGGGCCGCTCATGCCGTGGTGCTGCGGGTAGGCCAGCTGCTCCTGCATCAGCGAGTAGGCGCCGTTGCTCCAGCCGTTCATGTGCGCGGCGTAGCCGTCCATGCGCTGGCCGTGCACCGGCACCGCCGGGTTGCCGCCGACGGCCGCCGCGGCCCCCGGCGCGTGCAGCAGGCCGCCGGACAGCGAGTACTTGTCTTTCTTCAGCAGGGTCTTGGTCTTCCGCCGCGGCCGGTACTTGTAGTCCGGGTGCTCCTTCATGTGCATGGCGCGCAGCCGCTTGGCCTCGTCGATGAACGGCCGCTTCTCGGCGTCCGTCAGCAGCTTCCAGTCGGCGCCCAGGCGCTTGCTGATCTCGGAGTTGTGCATCTTGGGGTTCTCCTGGGCCATCTTGCGCCGCTGGCCGCGGGACCACACCATGAAGGCGTTCATGGGACGCTTGACGCGCTCCTGGTCGCTCACGCCGCCGCCGCCGCCCTTGGAACCCGGCGCCGAGTTGGGCGGAGGGGGCAGCGGGGACTTCAGCTCCGTCTCCATCATGTTGTACATGGCTGACCCCGGGACGGAAAAACAACAACAACAGAAGCGGCAAAAGTTGGGGAAAGAGCGCCGAAAGTCAAAGAGAAGTTTTTAGTCTCCGGGAAAAGGAGGAGGAAGAAAAAAATCACACACACACAAAAAAAGTCGACGTGCAGGTGCTCCTCGGCTCGCAACACAAGTGTGCAAACTTGTTGGCCAAGCCCCGCGTGTTATTAGGCCGGGCCGGGACCATGTGATGGAGCCGAGGGCGGCCAATCACAGCGAGCCTCCCCCAAGCAAGCACGACAGCCAATCACAAAGCTCGCCGGCCGGAGCCTGGTTTCGGCTGGCTTGCAGGAAAGAGAAAAAAAAAGTTGGCAGATGAGTTAGTTTTTAACCACTTTGCAAATACAGCTATACGAAATGATCATTTTGCTATAACTTGCGGGGGTTTAAATACAAATATTGTCATTTGGAACAATTTTGTTTGTAGAAAATAAAAACAGTACTTTGGTGGCGGTGGAGGGGGCGGGGGGGGGTGTTAAGTGTGTGGGGTTTTTGTTGTTGTTTTGGTCTCTCAATGTTTTCCAGTGAAATAGTAAATATGAAGCCTGCATGCATGTGCACATTTGTCAATAAACAAAATAATCAGTGATAAACGCCAAAAGGAAAATCACTTATACGCTGTCAACAAAATGCTGTCAATGAAAAGATACATTACGAGCACCATCAACATTTATTTTACTGAGATGCAGTATTTTACTTGGCAGCTTCTGCGGTAAAATGCATGCCACGCAGGTGGAATTTAGCTTCAATCACAAACAGTAGGATTACCGGATTAACAAATTAGTTTGAACAATCAATTGTTGCCTTCAGGGAGCGTCTGAAATTTTGCTTTCACAATGGAGCCAAAACAATCCGTTTGTGACATCGGATTTCAATTCGGTTCCAAACAGATTCTTGTGCCGCTTGTTAATAAGGTGCAAACTTGTAATACGTCAACGACCTCTTGTGGAGGGGAGCGGCCATGTCGCCTGATCACACCCCCGGCTGAGGGGCGCTTTCTAACCAACCCCCCTTCCTAAAAGCTCCACTCGGCTACCGTGCGTGCATTTTTAATGGGTATGAAAACGACATGCATGCATGAGAGACATTAGCATGTGTATGCTTCCCCAAAACGAGTTGAAACCCCAAAACGTTCACACCTGCTAATGAGCGCCTGCTGCATGCATACTCGACTATCGAGAGAAAAGGGGGTTGGGGGGGACATTAACACCTCCGGCGTCACGGGATAGACACTGATCCTGGCTCGGTTTCGCATTGGAGAAAAAAAAAAAAAATTTAAAAAAGTGTTTAAACGGTCTCAGGTTCGACATATAGGCCGACTCTTAATTGTTCATACACGACAATATTTGTTCAGCAAAATGCAACATGTGCTTTGTAAATGCACGTGTGTATACAACCACAAAAAAGTTGGATTTTGCCACTAAAAACATTTTTCATTAAAGCACTGTTCACAAAACATGACATTAGGTGCTGTAATCAAAATGTAGTAACGTAAAAAAAAACAAAAACATGTTAATTATTTGCCATATCAATTGGATTTCAGACAGAAAAATGAAATATGCATGCACAGAAACTGGGCTGATACCAAATAAAATAGTGTTTAGTCTCAATAATTAAAATATATATATATATTAAAATTGGTGTTCCAAATTAAAATGCACTATTTTCCACTTAAATTATTTAGGTATCGGGTGAATAATAATATGTTTTAAAATGTGTTTGTCATTTTGATGGAAATGACAATTGACAAAAAAAACAAAAACAAAAAAAAAACCTTCACTCCTAAAACTAAAGGTGCTCATAAAAAAAAGTTAGTCTATGACAAAGACATCAAAACATATTTAGCCAATTAAGAAAATTTAAAGCTTGAAATAAAACATTTGTTTAAACTGTTTACTTTCAATATTTTTTCCAATTCTTAAACTGTTTGTTGAAAAGAGCAACATGAACGCTTCTTCTGCACCCTCAAAACAAGACTGAATACACTTTGGCACCACCAACAGGACTACTGGTGAAACTGCAGGCAGGCTGCAGGTTTGCGCTAAAAACACAGAGGTGCTGCAGGAATGTTTGGGGGGGAGGGATCTAACTTTTATCCTTAATGTATTATGTTATTAATATTTAAATTTTATAGTTTACTTTTTACATACATTTTCAACTGAGATTGTTTTTTGTTTTTTTTAAATAATGAACTAAAATCGAGTTGACTTGAGCAAGATGCTTAAAATACAAATAAACCCAACCAAATCAAAATTATTATAATCCTAATAAATCATGATACTAATAAGTTATTTAATAGGAAATTGCAAAACCCAGAAGCACAGATAAAATTCAGTTTACCACCAAAAATATTGGAGCAGACCTTGCATTTCAGGCAATGTGTTTTCCTATAGTGGCACGTTGGCTCCCTCTAGTGGTAGCTTAAAAAAACAGTAGCCTACAATTCAGTTGTATTTAACTTTGGAGTTTAATATAGTCACATTTATTAAAAGGTGTTTTCTTTTAAACAATTAGGT
This sequence comes from Festucalex cinctus, assembly GCF_051991245.1. Taxonomy (NCBI): domain Eukaryota; kingdom Metazoa; phylum Chordata; class Actinopteri; order Syngnathiformes; family Syngnathidae; genus Festucalex; species Festucalex cinctus. The sequence goes on from NC_135419.1 coordinate 19,221,038, forward strand.
AGGTACAATTTTGATGTGTAATTTAGATCTTGATATTTTTTCCTATATTTGTGCACAGTATAATCATAAATTTACTACCAAGCCTGTATTGTCTTTTAATTTTGCTCTTCATCCTTTTTTTTTTTTTTTTTTTTAAATTCAAAAAAATATTTAAGAGCTGATTAATGGATAGCAATCACGATGTGCAACTACAAATAAAAGCAAATATTGATGCGTTTTAAGGCAACATGATGTTTCTGACAAGTTGTGATGGAAAGAAATTGACCCGAGCTCCACGGGGATAACTCAACAATTGCATTTCCGTGTTCAACGGCGCCTGACAAATGTGACGAGGCCAATAAAAAGGAAGCGCGGCAATTAGCCACTGCACGTCGTGGTTGACGTGCGCGCATCTCGCTGCTGATCCGCTTGTTTAATCTTCTTAAGGGACCGGCAGGATGAGAAAAGCAGCCAGGCCAGGACCAGTATAAGCCGCCCTTTGGCTAATGAGGGGCCTTACTGCGCCTAATTTGCTCATTAAGCCACGCGGGGACCACCAGCATAGTTTGGGGTGACGTCACGCGTGGGCGCGAGAGGGCTCGCAGTCGCCCCAAATAAGACCGAGAACAAGAAATGTTCGATTGTGTTTTTGTAAAAACGAGAGCAGACGTGTTGAACGAGGTCCGTGTGAAGATGAAATAATTTGCTGGCTTGATTTGACGACTGAGGACAAGAAACGACACGGAAGATGACTACAAAGGGGCCTTTTTTGTTTTTTGTTTTTTCGGCGCCTCCCAAGAAATCTGAATCGCGCCATTGCAACAATGTAAGCGTGTGCATTTCATGACGTCACCATCACGTTGATTGACTCCTTTTTGCTCATCTTATGTTCATGAAAGGACAATTTGAGATTGAAGAGCATGAGACCACGCTTTCATTTCAGTCAACATTTTTCGACTAAAAAAGAAATAGAAAGCTGTCCTTATAGATTGTATCTGTTTATTTATACAATCATTCTCGCCAGTTTTCTCTCAATTTCGCCTGCAGAAAAATAGATGAAAATAATATTCAAAATAATTTACGAAGCACTACCATGCTTTCATTTTAGTAAAATTTATAATAGATAAAATAATTTTAATTCAATTGTTTTATAATTTTATATTATATATTACAATATTGTTTTTTATAATTAAATTATTTTTTAATTAAAAAACGCTATTTTTTTTTACATTTATATCATATATAGGTCAGTTTTTAATCTCAGTTTCAACTGGTTTCATATAATCCTTAATAATGGCGAATAGAATAATTTAATTAAGAGGATGATCTTACATTTGCATGTTTATGTATTTTTTTTAAATATCACCATTTCTTTTACTTTACTTATTTTTTTAACACGTCTTATTTGATTTTTTTTTTTTTTTTTTTTTACATTTCAATTACACTTTCATTTGACAAACATTTTAATAATAATTGTTTACATTTGAATTGTGGATACACTGCTGTCAATTTTATTTAAAGTTTCATTTAGTGTCTTTTGCAAACACCACTTCAATGTGTTTTTTTTTCTCTGTTTGTTTGTTTGTCTTTTGCTTCATGTTTTCATCCGGCTTTCAGAAAGCAAACCAATTGAGCTATAATGCTTTAGCCTAATTACATTTATCCTATTTCAACACACTTCTAATAATGATAATGATGATATCATCAAAATTGGCCAGTGAACAATCAACAGCATGAATTATTAAACACGCCCCCATGATCAGCAGCACCGCCCGGAAAGTTTTTGTTGCTCGCAAAAGGCATTAAGCAATGATGACATTTTCAATGACGGCCCGACAGTGAGCCAACAATGGAAGGCGTCTCATTAAGATTTGCATCATTTTATTTTGTCTTTTGGGGAGGGAAGGAGGAGCAGCAAGCGAGGATGCAAATTAAGTTGCACTTTACGCACGCTCTGATGTCCCCTTTGTGCGCACGCAGGAAAGTGCTCGCTGCAGGTTTATAAAAAAAAAAAGAAAAAAAATTATATTCACGGCTCATTTGGTGCAAGAAAAGGCAGCTCGTCATCATCACCTTTAGTTCACGAAGCGTGTTGCTCGTGTTAATTTGATTGATTCACTTATTGCAGACACAAACGTTGCGATACCGAAACACACACACACACACACACACACACACACACACACACACACACACACACACACACACACACACACACACACACACACACACACACACACACACACACACACACACACACACACACACACACACACACACACACACACACACACACACACACACGGAACATTGCTTAATAACGTATGACGTGTTATTAGTCACAGCTGCACAAAATAAAAAATGACATATGGACGTCAAATGACAATTTCAGTTTAAAAACAATACAGTGTGCAATCATAAAAGTGCAATATGCTTATTTTTTTTTGGGAAAAAAAAAAAGTACATTTTGACTATTTAGATAGGGACCAAATCAGTTTTAGAGCCAACTAAGATTTACACTATAGGAAGAGAGTAAAATAAAAAAATTAAAAAAATGAATCAAAATAAAATTTAATAAAACTCACTCAAGCGTTAAGGTTCGAACTCACGACCTTCAGCTTGGGAGACTGCTACCACCTGAGCTATGCCCCTCCGACCGTTTGCTTTTCTCAAAGAGATGCAAATACATCGTTTTTCCATGTAATCATGGAATCAGCTGCAGCTGACATGAGCGATTTATACTAGCAGAAAGCAGGAGCTGCGTTGCTCAGGGAGTAGATCGGTTATCTTCCAGGTCAGAGGTCGTGAGTTTGTTCCTCCACCCTTGCGTCACTTTTATTTTTTCCAATTCTTTATTTTACTGTCTCCCAAGTGTAAATATTACTTTAAAACTCAGCCTATTTGGTCCCTATCTAAATAGAGTCATAGGTCAAGGTGACCCATTCTAATGTTTAATAATAATGAATAATAATAATGAATAGTAATAATAATAAATCACATTATGCCATGCAATGTTTTTAACAAAAAAAATAAAATAAAAAATGAAGGCCAGCAGAAAAAGTTGAATTCTCCCAAGCCAAGTTTCACCAATTCCAGTCCTCGAGGTCCGGAGTCCTGCAGGTTTTAGATGCTTCTGCCCACTAGCACACCTGATTCCTATATAATCAGCTCATCAGCATGCTTGATAACAATCCTGATTTTTAGTGTCAGGTGTGTTGGTAAGGTGGCAACATTAAAACCTGCAGGACTCCGGCCCTCGAGCACCAGAATTGGTGAACCCTGACAAAGACTTTCCAAACGGGTCAATTTGCCTCTCAACCTAACCGGAGGGTTTAAACTTAAGGCTTACTATAATCTTTCCTTGTGCCTCGTATAGGCCAATGTTACTTTAGAAGAGGGTGAAAACGTCACAATGCACTGCAGACTTCCCCAATCCTGGTCCTCGAGGGCCGGAATCCTGCAGGTTTTAGATATTCCCGTCCTCCAACACAGCTGATTCTAAACATCAGGATCGTTATCAGGCTTCTGCAGAGCTTGCTGCTGAGCTGATTATATCAAATCAGGTGTGTTGGAGGATGGAATCATCTCAAACCGGCAGGACTCTGGGCTCCCGAGGACCAAGATTGGCGAAGCCTGACTTATGATGAGACAAAAGAGTGGACATAAAAAATATTGCAAAAATAAACATCCTGAATATAAATAGCTAGCATGCGCAGTGGACGACTTGAGTGCTAATCAAGTTGCTGATTGTGTAATGAGGCTCAAAAGCCGACATCAGCGCAGGCATGCGGGCATTCCGTCATGATGACTTTTTGCTCCTTTGGAAGACAATCGGCTCACACGGCCAAGATGAGGAGAACCATTCACACATTTGCTCCATGGCGCGTTAAATGGAAAAAATAAAACATCGGCCGGCGATGAGGCAGAAAGTGAGGCGGGATGCGCTCGTGCCTCTCAGTCACCCAACTGCACTCGCATTTGGCGCGCAATGAGGCACTTTTTTGTGTTTGGGCAGGGAGGTGTGCACAAGTCACAATTTCAATTTACGGGTGCATGCAAGACCTCCTCGGAATCTTTCACCAGATTTCGCCTCCAGGACGAACTCATGTTGGGCTTTTTCTTTGGCTTTTTAGCTCCAACAAGTAAGGCAAGGGAAGGATAAAAACCATATGGAGGGAATCTTTAAACTGTTCGTGTTTGAGACAGTCCAACAGTCTTTGATTCATCTTTCTTTCCTTTGACCTTTCCTCTGGTCTCCTGACCTTCCGAACTTCACCGTTCCGGTGAGACTCTGAAGTATCTAGTTAAGGTGAAGGGTAATGAGATTTTGATTTGGTTTTAGGTGAACTAATGAGTACAAATACACGTGCACATGCACACATTGAAAAAAAACAAACAAAAGCAATGATGATATATTGAGTTGATAAAACTGCCGAATAAACAATTCTGAGCTCTCATAAAAATAAAAAATAAAAAATAAATAATAAATAAATAAATAAGTGACAGTCCGAAGAACTGTCTGTATTCCCACCAAACACAAACCTGTTTTCTTCAAACTGCATCAATTAAATGGCCATTTTGCTCTCTTACTTGATGTGCCTGCCGTGGCCACCAGGGGCCAGTATAAGCGATCTATATACGGTTTATTCAACTCATCAGTGCGGTACTAACATTAGTTGATCTTCGCAGAGGATAAAGAATACGTGACAGAGTACAGTTATTTTGTCTGTGCATTTTTTACTGCACCACCTTGACTTGTGAGCTTCTATTCAGTCTGACAAATGTATTCTGATAGGTAGCATTTGTTTTTCCACAATCACAACCAGCACCAGATGCAATCTGATTAAAAAAAAAAAAAATGAGGCGCATCCACAGGATTAAGCGTCTGCCAATGGATGACACTATCAAGCACCTCTCGACGACAATCAGTTTCAAAACCATTACGGGCTAATTACTCCGCTCATTATTTCCCGTGTATCTTTTGAATCGTTGCCATGTTCACTTTCTCCCCAAAAACAAAAGGAACTTTCGGCGTTTTTTTTTTTTTTTTTCACCCGCTTCTTGTTTGGAAGAAAGTGCCGAGTCGCCACTTTCTGCTGTGGTCTCAAGCAAAGCAGCCCCTTCTTTTGTTTTAGCCCATAATTGAGATCGCGCTAATCTAGCCTCATTTATAAAAAAAAAAAAAAAAAATTAAACGGGCGCTTTGTCAAATTCATTAGTTTAAGATAATATTGTCAAAATGCACAATTAATGTGCAGTGCAACTTCAATTCATTAATTAAATGCATTATTTTTTTTTTTAAAACATGATTGATGCCACTCAGTTGTTATCTTCACTCTCCTCTAAAATGATGATGTGATGTGTCCCACTCTGATTGTGGGTCTTTTGGGGAACCCCAAAATGGGTTAGCTTGTTAATTAGAGGGGATAATTTATTAATGTCCCCCATTCACGTTCAAAAAACAAACAAGCTTTATAAATCACATAGTGGCGTGATGTGTAACGGAGCCGAAATGACAAACGTGTGTTGATCCGCGCAGGCTCTCGATGAAGCCGATTGCGCTCGTCCATTCGGGCCCCCCCGTCAAGGTCTTGTTAAAAAGGGAGGCCACATTTCATTAAGAGTTAGCCATCGCCCTCTAAATATATTAATTACCTTGAGCGTGGCGAGATGAGCGCGCCGATTACGGCACATTTCATTAGAGCGTGCACGGCGGCTCGCGTGTTGACAAGATAATGGATTGGCCCGGGAGGAAAATTGGTCACCTTGTGCGGCAAGAGGTGAGCTGGAGGACGACACGGGTGGAAAGCGGAAGTTAAGTCAAAGACCTTTTTTTTTGCAGTAATCTGTTCTACGTGACCCGCTAGTCTAAACACGATATTCGGATTATGTGGAATAAGAATGAAGCAAAACAATGCACGTGTTTTCAGGCATCCAATGAGGCTGACATTTTGTGCAACACCGCCCCCTGCTGTCAACTGAAATTGACATCAAAGTGCCCATGGGAATGCAATGCAAATGTCATCGAAACAGGGTGACCTGTGAGATTTGTAATGCGAGCCCGAGGGAAAGGAAAAAGAATGTTGGCCCATTTTGAACGCTATTACATACTGACAAACATGATATGAAATTAATAAGGTGAGTTCCCATTCCTAATTTGATTAGAATTGTCAAGAATTGTGGAAGTAAACTTGAATGGAAATGCTAGAAATTCCATAAAAGGCCTAAAATTTACAAAAAGATGTTTTTGAAAAAGGCAAAATGCAAATTTTGGAGATTAAAACAAGGTTTTGCAAATAAATGACGACAGGAGAACATGCACGTCGAACATTTTGACCGCATATTATGCCACACGTAAAAAAAAAAATACACATTAAAAAAAAAATGGTGGCAGACGATAACATAAGGCATGTTCAGAGAGACGAAGACATTGAAATATTTCTGGAGTTAATAAAAGAAATGAACATTTGTTTACACATTTGTTTGTTACGGAGTGTGTTGCGGCAAAGAGACGCTCTCATGTGACGTCATCTCAGGGCGCAGTCCCCTCCTCTCAATATTCACAAAATAATGACAAATGCAAACGTACAGAAGTCACATATTCACTTTGTGCAATTTCACTAAATTTGATTAAATGTTTCAAAACGTGTATGAAAACCCCATGATAGATGCACTGATTCATAGGTACATTGAAGGACCGCTAAAACAGAGCTAAAGTTGCTTTTATATGTGAAAACGTTCTTTATACTAAATTCAATTCTGTATCAAACAATAGAAGCAGGAATCAATAACCTTTTAGTATGAATAGCATATAAAGTATACAGGATATGCTCTATACATCATGTTAATGATCACAACATCAACATTGTGAAAAAAATAATAATACTGCATACAGCATGCCAGCAGTATTACTATATTGCAGTGTATACATTTTTACTCAAGTAAAATTCCTTTTAAGAATCTAAATTATTATCACTTTCGTTGTAAACATAAAATCACATTTGTGTTACTGCAAAAGCATTGAGATATTTCTCCCCCATGCTTGATTTGTATTTGTGTTTTTATGCTCCAAACACAATTTAAAAAATTTAATATGAACTCTGTCACGTGAACAATTAAAATCTTGTCATCCGAAATAATCTGGATTTTTTTTCCTCCCACAAACTATCAGTCATTACCATCATGTTTCGTGATAAATCCAAACTCTTACAGCCCCAAAAGCTCCCTCCCTCTTTTCCTTTCCTCTCCTCCCCCCTGCAGCTAGAAAAGTACGACACTCACCAAGCAGTGACTGGCCGCCTTTGCCGCCGTTTGGAACACACCTTCCGGGATCCGCAGGAATAAAAAGCGGCGACATCCGCATCCCGACCAGGCGGTTCCCCGCCACCGTCGTGGCGGCAGCGTCCGGGTCTGCAGGGAGAAAGACGAGAAGAGACGTCGAGTTCCCGCACTTGTATGCAGCTGAGCCCCTCGCCGGCGCTCTGGGAGCCATCGCATTCAGTCGAGATTGCTTCATACAAAAGTTGACAATGCGGCAGTCAAGGCCATTGTTGATATTCAACATTTTTTTAAATAGCTGAGCAGAATAGACAACATGGCAGCCTGCAAAACTTGGCCGGGGAAAGTGACCCGGAGTTTGGTCAAAATCGGCCAGGCCCAGTGTGTGGGGGGGAAGAAGAAGAAGAAGAAGAAAAGAAAAAAAAGAGCGCTATTGTGTTACCCCACTCCACAACCGCCTGAAAAAAAAATAAAACCCTGTGAATGAGCTTCAAAAACAAAACAATCTGCATGTGCATATGGAAAGCCATATGAGCATTTTTGTTTTCTTTTTTATCCAGCTACACTTTTTGTCCTCACTAGTCAGAACATTCGGAGCACTAGCAATAGTGTTTTTCCACTACGAGAGCAATGTTTGGCCTACTTGTACACAATTAAAACTCATTCACTCCCAAGCAGCCATTTTCAGTGAAGCAATCCCCTTTCGCCGTTTTACTGGCTTTTGACTGATTTTGCAAGGCCCTCAGAATATTGTGTTCTATTGCTGTAAAAATATGGAAGATTAGAGTCTATTCTTTCATTAGGAAAAACATTTGTATCACTTTCTGTTCTGCAGCAATTACTATCCGAATATAGCTAAGTTTCAACATTATTTACAAACCTGTTGAAGACATTGGCAAAAACAGCTTCTTGCAACATGGCCCTGGCTGATCTCTTATACTCTGCTGCCACCTGCTGGCCGTTTATTTAATTAACTACCGTTGCTTTAAGCCACCTCTTCATGCCAGAAGCAAGGTTAGTTTACTTAACGAAAACTAACAAAAAAAACAAACTAAAATCCATCCATCCATCCATCCATTTTCTGAATTGCTTGCTCCGCACAAGGGTCGTGGGGGGTGCTGGAGCCTATCCCAGCTGGCTATAGGCAGCAGGCCGCGTACACCCTGAACTGGTTGCCAGCCAATCGCAGGGCATACAGAAGGACAACCATCCACACTAGGGATATTCCAAAAAATATCGTCTGTGATATTATCGGTGTACTTTTTTAGGTGATAAAAATTTGACATATCGTGAAATTGACGTGATGATGTAATGCGTAACTTTTTGACTCATGCAATTTGCCACTGACTTCTGAAGGTATGTACTTTCATTGTATTTGCTAAGTAAATGTCCTTTAAGCAGTTATGTTATAATTTGCAGGGTAAACAGTATCTGGCCTGTTTTTATTTCTATTTTATTCCATTACAGTTAGTATATTTGCACTTTGTTTCCATTTCAATTCTGGGAAAAAATGGTGGCTTAAATATTGTTACTGCAATAAAAGTGCTATTATTCTGAAGTGTCAATCACATATCTATTGTTCAGTAATTATTACCAATATCGCCAAAAATATCGCCACCGCAATTTTTTTTTAAATATCGTGATAGAATTTTTAAGCCATATCACACACCCCTAATCCACACACACAAGCAACCCTAGGGACAATTTGGAGCGCCCAATTAACCTGGGAGGAGTCCGGAGTACCCGGAGAAGACCCACGCAGGCACGGGGAGAACTTGCAAACTCCACCCAGGAAGGCCGGAGCCTGGACTCGAACCCGAGTCCAAATTAAAATTCAAAAAACAATTTTGTAAAAATCAAATCAAATCAAAAATGCTTTTTAAAAAACAAAAACTGAAATTGCATTTTATATTGACAAAACTAACTATAATTATAGCAAAAATGCCCATCATTTTAGTCTTTGGTAATTAATTTAATGCATGAGCCTTTGGGTTTGATTTTAAATGTGATTTTTAGTAAATTTATTTTGCTATTAACCGGAATAAGGACGTTTGAAAGTGTGTCACACTTCAGATGACGTCACTTCCATGGTGTTTTTTTTTTTTTTTTTAATATTCTGCACCTGTAATACAAATTTAAAAAAAAATCTAAAACTAATACTGAAACTAACATTCGAGAGCCGAGTCGTTCCTGTAAACTTTAAGTGTCCCAGAAATTTCCTCTGCAACAACTACAAAACTAATTACGACTATTACTTCCTTTTCGTTTATAAAACCAAACAGCAAAAAAATAATTTAATCAAATGTGAAAAATGAAACTGATTGCTTATCATGATTTCATGCTTTAATACCTTGGATTGCTAATTTTGCAGCTTTTCTGGTGTGAGCGCCAGGCCACCGGGGGCAATATAACAGAGACAAGACATCACGATTGACTGAAGAAGAAAACGCAACCGATCGTTTTGTCGCTGCAATCTTCAACAAAGCTCAAACTTGATGGCTTGCACCGAAATACGAGCACATAAGTTTTGGTCGGAAACGCGGCGAGACGCGGGGAAGGTTTGAAGTCGGAGAAGTGTAATTATATTGCAGCTGCGGGAAGGAAAGCCAGCCCAGCATAATCTCACAGGTGTGTCAGAGCT